>NW_008481895.1:19156-29662 GCF_000524495.1 Plasmodium inui San Antonio 1
AGGGATGGCAATGTGATGTAAAACAAAAAGGTCAGTATAATACACAATGTAATATAGGCAGAATTATTAGTTCAGAATATTTACCTTTAACCGATATTATGGACGTAGCATTGGACACGGGAAACTCCATGCGAGATATATAAAACTAGATTTCCTACCCACCTGAATAATAGTAAGGGAGTGTACAACGATAATAACAAACAGATCAAACGTGTTCATTCAAACAATATGCTAGGTGATTTAACACACTACTTCATAAATGTTTTATCACAACTTTCACCCCCCAGGAAAACCCAAGAGACATGTGTTATGTAAATATGTAGAGTTGTTTGCCCACTTATTTCACCATTACTACATGTTCTGGTTTCCTTAGGAATCCTCACTACTCATACGAAACAATAAGAAAAGGTCTAATGAGAACCGTAGAACTCTTATGCATATTGTGGGAACAGGAATGTTCAGACATCCTTTGCACTAGAGTCCTTAATGAGAAGGATCCTCCTTGCGAAATTTATTACATTAGCACAAAGGAGCACAATGGCTGAATACGAAAAATAGCTTTCTTCCGAATAGCACTTCTATACGAACAGAGACGGTTAATACATCCTCATCCAAAAGAGATTTTACAAGAGCTATTGCGTCTGACAATATCTTTCAACGCCTAGGTTATTATTCAAAACTTCGGTGAAATCTTGCCACCCCAAATGAGAGGACGTCACCCATGGAAAAATTGTCAGAGCACCGGCGAGGATTCTGAAATATTTAAGTGCACATCTGAAACGTGGTAGCTCCGTCAGGAATCAAATTCCGCAGCAGGTAAGAATGCATCAATATCAAATTCTACTGCAATTCTCAGTGTTGAAAGGTTGAAACCAATGACACCGGGTATACACACGGAAAATATAAATGTAAAATAAGTAAAGATTGAGAAGGTGTACTTACGGTCCGAATTATTCAATTTCCTGATATTGTACGTGCAGATTGAAGGTTTCCCGCATTCAATCCCCCACCCGCGGATATTACCCGAGGCGTATCGCCCCCCTCTTCCTTTTCCTAGCAGGTTCAATCTATTTTATCCACCAGCATCTGTGCTTTACCTATCAGTTTATGCAAATCTGTCACAACCCACCACACATAAATTCTGTGCTGTGGGGAGTACATAATGTCCTTGAATTCTACGCATGCTTCCCCCTCTTTCATTATGCTTACTATTCTTGTGACAACGAATTGACAATTCTAAGGACACTCGACACGACTTGTAGCCTCCCAGACACTACCTAATGATGCTATTGCCTTTATTGAGGTGTCAGCTATTATTTTAAGAATCCGGGGTGTAATTACTGAGGTTACCCTTTTTTATGGAAGTATAGATATATGTATATATATAGGCACTGGGAAAAATATAATTTAGTGCGCCATGGTCAGTACTTAAGCGATGGGCCAGAACTAAAGCTAACCACTTGTGCCAACTACCCCTAGTGCAATATACGCTGCTAGAGTCCCTGTTTGCTTCCAAATAGGAAAACCTCAGATTCCGAAGATGAGTACACATACAGACAACAATGTGTAGCCATAACTGCGAAAAGAAGAGGGATATATGATATGATAGTGACGACGTACCACTGTTCGACCGTGAATATGAATAGTTAATATGTAATTAAGACATCCAAAGAAATGTATACATGTAAAGTGAAAAACAAACGTTCCGTAGAAGATTCTATATATACATACAGAACTTTTAGATGAATCAAAAAAGAAGAATGAAAACTGACCAAGGAGAATTTCGTCCAAATAGTCCTCCGAAGATTTATGATAAATGATGGTGTCATAGGTAAAATTATCTGACGGAGCGAACTAACCGGAATGGATGCAAACAACTTTCGTGATTTGCACTTACAAAAACATCAGTGGCATAGTTTCGAACATAAATACTCGTATATTTCTGATATGTTGAAAGAGAACAATTAATTCCACAGATTACAGCAAGGACGCAGAAGGGAGGAACAATGCGTTCAAGGACATGTAATGTCCGAAAACAATCAATTTAACGAGAAGCCACAAACTCTTTTCATACAAAGACAAGGAAGTGTATGTAGCAATTAGGTTTCAAAACAACACATACGTATGAGACACTACATTCCAGATAGTTCCTTTGGCAAAGTTATCAGGCTCTACCGAAAGGACAAAACCGACTATGCAATACATGAGACGACGAATAACACGTCAGGAAAAAATTTCCATAAAGAAAAACGGGAGGTGCATAACCACGAAGTGTGTGTACTTACAGATGAAGTAATACATACGGAATTGTCGATACCGCTATTCATGATGCTACTGGATGAATACAGGGAGCAATAGGATTTACAAGACGTGGGGTTGTACATGAACGGCTACACAGGAAATTTTTTGAACGAAGAAAATATGGAGACGTTCGCAAACATAGCAGATACCCACAGAATTTCTTGGGGATGTCAAGAAAGAGAAAAAACACGTTGAGTATAAACCATAGACATCTACAAGCCTCATATAGGAGGAGACAAACGATCAATAGCACATCAGCGGTCAGCACTATGATAATAATGTAGCTTCAGCAGAACAGATTCAGCGGCCAAACATAACACGCATACATACATGTTACATTCAAATGGTGTTCATACGAATGGCCTAAAAGGAGATGACTTTGAGAGTACTTTGATAAATACAGAGTACAAAAACATGCGAGAGACTCCTACCAGGAAAAGGAGGGGACACGTACTTCTAGAGACATGGACTTCAAGTGAGTGAAATAGTCAACAAATTAGGAAGATAATCAACCCCATTGTTGGGCACAATTGGAATGCGGGACACATGTCAAAGGCAACTCACCAATTGCGACTCATCCTCTGAGGAACATATCTGGAAGCCGCGAAATCTTTCATCTACGTTTCTATGCCCCCTTCGTGTTGAATGTCGGGGTGGATAAATTTTCCGTAACATACAATGGAGAAGAAATGTACAAATGGAAAATGCATAATTTCCTATTTGTAATAATCCCCCTAGAAGGTTCCTGATAGTCCACTTATTTGTCCTCTAGAATACTCATTATACATAACAGCCTAAAGACATACGCAACAAGTGGAAGAAGATCACTGTCTATTTGTTTCATTTAATGATAAACATGGCCTATGGGATTCTGTATTCCCACGCAACTACCAAATTAGGCCACACTGTTCTATGAGACACACAGAAAGATGGAATTTATAGCAAGTGCTCACCCCCATCCGGATGCTTCTGTACGAAACAAGTGAGGATTCATTCAAGACACCGCAGTAGAGATCACACATTGATAAAATATCCTTAGAGAGAAAATCATAAGTTAACGGTAGAGAAAGAAGAACAACAAGCATATATAAGAACCACAGGATTCTGGAAGTCCAGGTTTTCCACTACTTACATATGAGAGAAGTCTGCCCTAAAGTTGTAATTGCAAAATGGCCTATCACTCATTTACCAACATAAATAGAAGTTATGCTATTCCTTCGACATATATACTGTTCTAATGAGAGAACAATTAATGTATGTTTTACTGATAGAATTGAGGGCCTTCCTAGTAGGATGGAAAAAGGAGGAACTTTCTGCTTATATCTTTGCGAAACGGGATTCATCAAATTTGACACGGAAAAGGAACATTTAGAAATCTGGTATTTTAGGAACACGCCTGTCTTTCCCTAAGTAGTGATCATCATATAACCCATCAGAAAGAATACCACCGATTTTGTCAGCATCCCTGTTTCATCCTACCAGCATATATATATATATTATGGTAATCCTTGAATTATATGGAGATGTGTCGAATTACAGGCTGACGGCCTGTTCTGATTCTTCTTATTATTTGTGCTATATCTAATAGAGTATTCGTATGTACGTGAAAACTCACATCTTCACCTTCCTGTTATAATCCTTTAAATGGTTATTATGTTTAGTGAAGTATTGCTTTCGTGCTTCTTCGATCCGGAAGCTGTTATATCTTGAATTTGCTTCGCCATATTCTCCGCTTTCATATATTCGTCGCGCAGTGGCATATAGTGTACTACACGGATAAACAGGATTTTCTCATGCTTTATCATCAAAATTTCGTATATTATGCCACGGAAACATCCCTCAGCTGCTTATAGGTATATATATTATTCCACCTGATGGGGCCCCTCTTTATTTCTTTTTTTTCTTTTTTTTTCCTCTATTTTTTTCGCTCTCCTTTTTCTTCTTCTTTTGCTTTTTTTCTTTTTTTTTGTTCTTCTCTTCTTTTTTATTTATTCTTTTATTTTTCTCTTCCTTGTTCCATTTTTTTCTCTTCTCTTATATATATGTGACTGCTCCGTTAATATTATAATTTAACAGTCGACTTCAAAAAGTACTTCTACACTCAAAACAATCGACAGCCCCTGACATAAAAATGTAGCCATAATTTATTCCATTTTGGGAAGCATATAAGAAAAATTTTAATTATGTGAAGGAAATTTAGAATGAATTCTCTGCTCCTTAATAGAAAGAATATTCCAGTAATAACGCCTCATTTAAATTAAGGAAGGCGCATGCATATGCAGAATATTCTCTATCATTTTTAGGGCTCCTCCTTTTAAATAATTTCACGCGCTATCCATTATATGAATATCGTAACTGCGTTGTGGCATTTTATGCTATCAAAGGGCTGTTCAATGTATTATCTTAATATTTACATGGATTTATTATAACCTTCATGACATGGTATTAAACAATGTGTTCTATTCCTACCGAATCACATCATCATATTTTAAGCTTCTCCTTTTTCTTCAGCTATATTTTATCATTTTTCAAGTGTCTTAATTACGCTCTTGATGCTGTAACATTAATAACCATACTTTTACAACTTTATCACGATAGACATTATGTAGCAATGGCTTATGTGCCATGTAAATCATTTCTCAATATGCACACGCTTCTTAGACATTTTTCCTATTCCATGTATATTCAGCAATTAACGCAAGTCAGATTAACGTCTACCCTGCGACTCTTCATTCAGACTTCCTTGTTCTATTGGAAAGGAATTTCCAAATAACAATTCTAACTCTTCTAACAAGTGTCTACTGTCCTGAGCGAATTTACTTTCTAAATGTATATTCTCCTCCACTTAGCAGTTTAAACTGTTATATTATAGAGAAATACCTATATTATGTGATCTTATATGCCTGTAGGTAGCTTACGCGCAAAAGTGCGTAGAAAACTACAGTTATAGATACATTAATTCTGTTTACTAAAAGGGATGTAAACACCGAGCAAAGTGGGAGTTAATTTCTAATTGTGAAATCTTTACTATTAAACAAAAGTTTCAAAGAAACAAACTAAAAAAATTGAGTTAACTCAGGAGCGAAGCGACATATATAAAAAATATTATCACTTCTTAGAAATAGAATTTCAGAGAAATGTACTTCGTTTCTAGATAAACTACCAATCTAAGCAGCTTCTATATTTCCCATTGGTATCATTTCCTTCCAGCTGGATATTTATCGACGCGATATGGAGGTCACGGATGGTATATTATAGAAGACTTCGAAACGATATTCTTCTTCCTTTGGTTTTCCTTTTGGCAGCGGTGAGCCGTAAGATTATGAGATCTCGGTTGTTCGAAGTCAGTTCGCTCAATTATACCATGAAAGGAAAACATAGGCTTCCTCTGAATCCCCCTTTATATTATGACCTTGCGCGATAGTTGTTGCCACTGGCATATATATTTGGAGAATTATTCGTTCTATCACTCCTTTGTGTAATTTCTTCCACTTGGAAAATCCCATTTTTACTTGCCCCTTTTTGGAATTATTCTTGCATCGAATTCTCTCATCGCAAAGCTCTCTACAGATTCTCTCAATTCAGAAACCTCCTTTTTGCAACTGTTCAAGAAATTCACAAATTCCTGTTTGGTCAAGTCATCTTTCCTGATGAAGCTGTCGAAAAGTCCATTGTAGTGTTGTTCCTTCTTTGTTAGTACAACAAAACATCTGGACATTACTCTATTCCAATGAGTGAGATCAAGTTCTTCTTTTACCTGATATCCTTCTTTCAACTCCTCTTAATAGATGAATAAAGCACTTATCATTTTGCAAACGGTCAGTATCTCAAGAGCATATGCGTCCTTCCGCATTTTGATAATCTCATTCCTTGAGGACACCTCTTCCATATTATTGATCGCTTCCTCTATTTCTGCTTTTGTCACACCGCTAGTAAGTATAACTTGAGCTTGGTCCAATCTAGACGAGCTAATATTACATAAGTCACTCTTCTCTTCATATTTCTGCTCAACAATTTTATCTGAATCCAAAGCGTCCTCCTCCTCATTTTCACCTAAATCCATTTCATCAGGCGAGGATAGCACATTATCATCGGATTCTGAATCGGACGAATCTACATGTCTATATATGCTTTTCCTTCTGAAGCATCCATCTTCATTTAACTCTGATAAATTCCTTCCTTTTAATTGCGGCATCACGTTCCTGTTCAACGGGGTTAGGTTCTGGGAGGAATTTTTAAAGAACGTTTACAAAGACAGATGTTGTATAAATTACGCATATGAATAATATTTATAGTTCATACGTATGCACCACTCTCTGCATTTAAGCATCTGGAAGATGGGTATAGAGAATTCTATGTAAGAGCATAATGAAAGATTGCAACACCGTGCGTATTATTTATTCGAGAAATGTTTACTCCACATAGCTTACTGGTAGCAAAATATAAATGGAGACAACAACAGATGCAACCAAACACGAGTGAAAAAAGGATCTTCGCGAGTTAAGACTATCTGAGCTTCCCTCCGCAGCTGCACTCGTGCTAGAGCATCCTCCCTTTGTTCTGCTACTCTTCGGTGAGCAGTGGTCAGCCCAAGCGGAATTGGATTTTCTGACAGAAGCCATAGTGGTTTAATTCAATTTTTCCGGTTTATAAAGTATACAGAGCAGGCTGCTATTACTTGCGCGAAATTTGTTCTAAATTCATAACAGATGGCGGTTGCGTCAGGTTATCATAAACTAGGTTAAAATACGTTGAAAGATATAGAAATATGCTAATCCATGTTAAAATATGATATAAAATCTGTTGATATATGTTGAAATATGTTAGAATACGTTGGATATATTCAGATATTCTAAACTACGTTAAGATATGTAGTAATGAATATTTTACTTCATAAAGAGTTTGGAAAATTAAGAAATTTTAAAAAAAGCAAAGGCATTTAATTAAATAAATTAAGACATCCCAGAACATTTCTTTAACCAATAAGAAAAAAAAAAAAAAAAAGAAATATGTCATAGGAAATGTATAAAATTTATTTCTTCACTGACACTGGAGGCGCGTCGAAATATTCATGAAACAAAACGACGTGAATTTCCTGTTGCTAAGCAGAATGGCAGTCTTACCTATTACATGAAACTTCCCCCTGTTTATAAGATATTTTTACAGGCAATTCTGTTCTCTAAAATTTCCAGAATAGAGCATATAAGGAGAATTCTCAAATATTTTTCTGTACATTTAACGCTGATAACTTCAAAGATTTATAACTTGATTACAACGGCAGCGCATACATTATAGCACCAGTGGTCCTTCGGCTCAGGATTACATCTCCTAAGTATACAAGAGCAACCATTATTTCTGCATCTTAGTCAAGAGAAAATTGTACTTCCCTCTTATTATGTATGGTACAGTACCAATAAGAACGACGTTCCCCTTTATATTACCCCTCTTCTTTCATTGATTTATAATCAACAGCATCCGCATGACTTCTAATTTAAATCTGGAAGATGTAAAAGAACGTATTAAATATATGTACTATCGATAGGTGCTACTGCAGCACAGAATAAACCACTGTTTCGATCAAATTCTACTATCATGGACAGTTCGCAGTTTTTTCCTTTCCTTTCTTGTTCATAATGTAAACATGGTATAGTTCTATTTCAGCGAAGAAATGCTGACGCCATAAATGTCCTTTCCGTTCTTTTTTTTTTTTCTGAATAGAATAATCCAAACTTTAATGATCTTCCTTTCATTGCGAGCTCTGTGTTTTTTAACAATTCCTTCTGGACCTTTTTCCATGTAAATGTCTCTCATTGGGATATTTACAATAAATTATATATGAATAATGAAACCATGAATGGAATTTTTACGAGGTGAAAACATATTATATAAACATTATGCTAAATTTAACTAGAAAGAATGAAGCGTAGTAGCATTATTGACATCTAAGGTTACGGTAAGTATGCCGAATTTATATGTGTACACTGATTTCAGGTATCGTACTCCTTGTACCTTTACCTTAGAATTCAGGGAATTCTAACTGCTATTATACAGCCTCAAAACATCACTTCCATTCTAATCACCTATTTTATAGACGCAATGAAACATGCCACCACGTAAAAAAATGAATTTTTTAAATCCTTACCACAATTAAGGAGTAAAATAAAGAATTTCTCTTGAATAATTTCAACAGCTGTAATCGTAAAATCCTATAAATAGCAAGCTATGCATATCATGTATGTATAAATGCTTCAGGAAAAGGAGGAAAACATTAACAGAGTTTAGATCAACCGATGATAGGTCTGATATCCTGATCTAAAGAAACCAAAATTGACCAACTTTACATATAAATTTAATTCACTGCCTCCTTCAAAATACACACAGCACATATATTTGTCTTTCAATGACAAAATACCGTTTCATGGTAAAAAATAGAGTCACGATGCCAGTCGGGCACCAGTAATTGCTGAAACTGTGTGGTATAATCCACCTGGCTCCTGTTTTCAATAAAGAAGATTTTATCAGATAATTGTATATATAAGCATATAGGTACAAGAATATTTATTCTTGCTATTGTTGGCATGTTATATATGCATATATACATGTGTACCTACCGCTCAGCGTGTTTCTCTGAACGGTTATCTTTGTGCTCTCACCATGAGTATCCCTGACTCGAGTACACATTTATTTAACTGAGGCTCCTCCATAGTAACTAGCTCATTTACAGATAAGATAAAGGCCTTTCTAACCACATTTATAAAACAGTCATGATTGGACTCGGGAAAATTATCCCTTACGATGTAGTGGAAAAAGTGTCTATTGTGATACTCCCCCATGATCCTCATGGTTGTGTGAATAGTATGATTGCTCCTTTGCAAGTGTTCCACCTCAATGTTCCCATCCGCGCTATGCTGACTTTTTAATTTTCCCAAGTAATAGGATAAAGGGTCGTTCAAGGTGTGCATCCCCCTTTTGGCATTTTTTTGCAAACTTATCCCTCTCTCTAGCATCGCCTTCCCGAATAAATTATCACACACTGAATCGATTATTTCATTTATATCTTTTTCCTTAAAGTTGTTGAGAACGATCTAGTATTCTTCATTTAACTGAGGTGGGTCGTATGAATTTTGGGGGAATTCCTCTGTTGGGTCCAGACTTTTCTCTGATTCCTCATATAAGCTCTCTATAATTTCGGAAAGAGTGGTTTGCTAATTCCTTCTGTTTAGTATTAGGATTTGGCTGTGGCTTAGGGTACAGGCTGTTTTCAGTTTCAAGAAAATAGTCTGCCTATTCTCGCTCTAATGTATTATCATTTCTCCTTAGAATAGGTTGCAAATCTTCCTTAACTCGGTCAGATAGGTATTCAACCCTTCCTTGCGCGTGTTCATTATATATACATTCATTCTGGTACTTCTAGTGCTCAGTTAAATTTAGTGCCTGACTCTTGATGAAAGGTGCCACTTCAACAGTAACATTCGACATCTATGCATGCTAGAATCTGATATTCTTCACATATTAAGAAAATTATTAATACGTACTACGCTTATTCTTTATTTGTGTATATATTACTGCAGATGTAAGATTCTGTTCCATTCTATTAGACTTCTTATCTACTGACAGCCTCACAAGAATAATCACCACAAAGAATAAAACACGGGGGCGCATGGGAGTGAACAGAAGACGAATCATGTAACTTCTTATTTCTTTCTCATCTATCCTACATGAATAAATATACGTAGAAAAATCTACTCTGTATATAATAATGCATCTGTACACAGCTCTTAAGTCTTATAGGGGAGAAATCATTTAGTGACAATAATTTTTAAAAGTAAAGAAAAAAACTTCTCTTATAGTAAAAGAAATTATTCTCAAATATCTGTCTGTATATCTGAAGGAGCAGAAAGGATACGTAAGGAAGTAACAGCGTATAATCAGAAGAAAAAAAAGAGAGAAGAGTCCACATTGTTATTTTTCCGGAATTGAAAAGGAAACATGTATGATGTAATTAAAAAAAAAAAAGAGCAAGAAAACAGAAAGAGGAAAGAAAAAGAGAAAAATTATAAATGACCTAGAATACACACTTTTAAGATTGAATATAAAAAAATCAAAAAGCGCGCGACAACTACAAAAAATCAAGAAGGAAAAATTATAGATGACATGAAATACAGACTCTTAAGGTTGAACATAAAAGAATCAGACAACGGGAAG
>NW_008481895.1:29788-34476 GCF_000524495.1 Plasmodium inui San Antonio 1
ACTTAGATGAATAAATATACCTAAAAAGATCTACTGGGTATATAATAGTGCTTCTGTACAAAGTTGTAGACGCTGATATGAGAGAAATCATTTAATGACAATAATTTTTAAAAGTAAAGAAAAAAACTTCTTATCTAGTAAAAGAAATTATTCTTGAATTTCTGTTTCTATATCTAAAGGAGCGGAGAAGATACGTAAGGAAGTCACAGCGTATAACCGAAAGAAAAAGGAAAAAAAAAGAGTTCACTTTGCTATTTTTCCCGAATTGAAAATGAAACATGTATGATGTAATTAAAGAAAAAAAAAAAGCAAGAAAACAGAAAGAGGAAAGAAAAAGAGAAAAATTATAAATGACATAGAATACACACTTTTAAGGTTGAATATAGAAGAATCAAACAGCGCGCGACAACTACAAAAAATCAAAAAGGAAAAATTATAAATCACATGAAATACAGACTCTTAAGGTTGAACATAAAAGAATCAGACAACGGGAAGAAACTACAAGAAGAAAAAAAGAAAAAAGAAAGCGAGTAGAACAATCGGAAGTGGAAAATGAAAAGGAGAAGCACAGAAAGGGACAAAGCAAAAAAGGGAAGGAAAAACACTCATTTCTATACGACACAGAAATAAAAGCAATTCCTAAATACAAAAGCCAATTAAGGGAAGGAAAAATATATATGTAAAGACATGTATATGTATACTCCTCAGCTATAGCCTGGACGACACCTTGGCGAGCAATGTCCATAAAAGGGAACAACCTTCTTCAAATACACACCTTAATGAAGATATGACAACAACTAAAGTAGAAAGAGAAGAATGGCATTGTTTCCAGATTTCTCAAATTATTCCCAGATCGAATATTTTTCTTGATAATGAGAAACTCTGAATCCTCTATAATTGTATATGAAGACATTTACATCACATTTCAGATGCTATATTCCCAATGAATGACCCCCTGATTTGATTTTTATATTAACATTACATCATATTGGCCAGAAAAGGAATACCATGGTGTCGTAGGAGAATAGGGCGGATTAAGAAAATTTTACAATTATTTTATTATCACTGGGAAAATTTGAAACTGTTTCTTACGAGTAAATAAATCCTGCAGAAAAATATTTTTTCTTGTTTTGTAAAAATAAACCTATTATGCGTAATAATCTGAACACACAGACGACTAATTTGTGGTGTAATTTATTAAGAACCGTCACATCTTACAAATCGGCGACGCATTATAAATTCTATTTTCTAATTATTGGGGGATGTGTAAGCTCATATAAAATGCTATACGGAATCTCCACTATCTTAGGATTTTAATTAGGGAGCATATTCCTAATGACTTATATTCCGCTTATCGTAGCATATTTCCTGAAAAATATAGAACGAATTAACCAGGATAAAAGAAAAAAAAATAGGGAATAGAAAATATATCTTTTTAATAGATTTAGTTAAGAATAATAATTTAATCAATCTGTGATGATGCCAAATATATATTTCAATTGAGGACCTTTTAGGAATACGAGGGGCCCTGTAAAAGATGTGTAAATTACGCAAATAATATAATGGTAAGGGAATTCTCATTTATCTTGATTTATTCTCATTTATTTTTATTTATTTCTATTTATTTATTCTTATTTATTTCTATTTATTCTTATCTATTCCTATTTATTTTTATTTATTTCTATTTATTTATTCTTATTTATTTATTTTTATTTATTTCTATTTATTTTTATTTATTTCTATTTATTTATTTCTATTTATCTATACTTAACGCGTGCATTGCGTAGTAATCTTTCTCTTCTTTCCCAACTACTATTCCGCTCCTCTTAATAATGAAACATTCTATTTCCTAATTCGGAGCAGTTAATGATTGCATAATTCAATGATCGCATATGTCATATGAAATATCTCTCAGGACGGAACTAATTCTACATCGTAGCATACAATTCTTTCATAAGAGGTTAGCAGAA
Organism: Plasmodium inui San Antonio 1; assembly: GCF_000524495.1. Taxonomy (NCBI): domain Eukaryota; phylum Apicomplexa; class Aconoidasida; order Haemosporida; family Plasmodiidae; genus Plasmodium; species Plasmodium inui. Next base: position 31,759 of record NW_008481895.1, read on the forward strand.
GAAATCGCAGAATTCAGCAATGTAACGCCTATATCAAATTCTTTTTATGATCATCAAAATGGCCGTCTCAAATTATTCATTGCACAGGACCCATCCATTCTGCGCCAATGGGGAGAATAATTTCTAATCTGAAAGATGCCTACCATAGTCCACCCCAAATGGCATCACCTCTAGGCTTAAAATGCTATAAATGAACCCGCATTTCGGCTTATAAGCTTCGTAGGATTCTTTTCCTTCAAAATTACACTTCCAGCGTCGTGAAGTATTGAACTGTATCATTTTATCCTACGATAACGCATAGATTCCTCGTGAGCCGGGTCAATATTATCGACAAGAGGTAACCTCCATTAGTCCGTATTAATATATGCATAGTATACTATAAAAAATGTTATCCTCCTTTCCATTCCGCAAGAATCTGTTCGATTTCTGGTATGAAGGAGAATGCCCTCTTTAGGGGGAATTACCCTGTAGAAAAAATAATTTCTAATTTGTACATTATTTAGCGCAGAATTATCCGGCCTCCCTGTGCAGCCTGTCCATACAGAAACTGCTCCCTTGGCCTATGGACCATCTGTTTTTCGCCACAGAGTGCTAGTTTATTTGTGTCTATTTGTTTGCACATTTCACACGTTTAACTTAAATATAGAAACATTGGAAATGCATCTTAAAAGTGCAATATTTTATTTCTTCCTCATCCAAAAAATACGCTTCAAATATGAGTTATGCAAAGCAAAGGCATAGCCGAAATCGTAAGCAACATAAGAAAAAAGTACTATGATAATAATAAAAACTATGTGGGAAATTCTTTCTATAAACATATGTAATGAGGTCTATGCATATCATTATGAAAATGTATGTGTCTGCTGCTTTCATAAGTCTCCCCTTACATGGTAACTGTGGCCGGGCCGACATGACACAGGTCACAATATCTGTCTAGCTGTGTTACTATGGAAAATATACAGAAGAGAAGTCCTCCGCCATACCAATATAATAAATGAAATAAGGCAAAACTTAGTAAATACGTAGCTATATATTAAAATTTTGGGAAATATCTTTGAGTATATTCCCTGTTGTCTGTGCAAGTCTCCTTTTCCAGTTGATATATGCTGATGAGAGGTTTCTATACAGGATTTTCAGCATATGAGCCCCAATCATAGATCCATTTAGGTACTACATATCATAGAAATAGAACGTGTATATAAATGAGCATATTTAACGCCGCAACTATAAATACACTAACAATTTGACGAATGGGGACGCATACGAAATTGGATTCAACCATGCACATAATATTATCTCACTGTTGCAATATTTTAACAGCTAATAATACATTCACGTAGCCGTAGTATAATCATAATTAACGCTACATGGCTTAAGCTATTCTTAGGTTTCATAGATTACGATGAACTCACGAACATAATGTCATGGATTATAACACATTATATGAGGGTATAAATAGTCCTAATAAAAAACACATCAAGATACATATTGAGCTGTGTACACTTCATATATTATGTGGTGAATTACATCTTATAATAATGACGTAAAAGTTGCGTGAATCATAAATTCTGTGCAAAAATGTACTACCTTGTGCACACGACGCGAATAATTCACCGGCGACTGAAAATATACACTTAGTTACCAATATGGCATTATCATGAAATATATGTCCACCGTATTTAGCAAAATATATAATTTCAATGGAAGAAAAAAAAAACCTACATTTATTTAAAAACACAATTCTTAATTTACTGCCCAGTGCGTCAAAAAAAAAAAAAATGCACTACGCGCAGAATAAAATGTAGAAAGAAAAAATAATTTTTAGTGAAACTCCCTGTAAAAAAATATTATTTCGCGATTGATTCTCTTTATATGAAAAGACTACTATGAAATCTTTTCCAACTATTATTTTTCCATGTGGAACCTAATTGTTTCTCTGGAGGCACTGCTGAAATTACACTTGATCTATATTTCTCATTCATATTATTCGAACAGAGCAGCGTATTATTAGAGTATACGGTGTTATTTCGTGCAATTACACAGGTGAATAAATGAAATATGTAATTCATTTAAATATTTATGATAATAATTACTAATTATTCAGCTCACAAATATGCGCCGCATAATTCACTTTCTTTTTTGCTGAAATAACCATATTTACGAAGAACAGAGAAAATAATTAAGTCTGCACTACATAGAATAAAGTAATCAGTCTATTCTCTTCATTTATAAGAATTATTTGCAAACACTTTTATAAGAACATTGCACACAATTAAAGTGCACAAAATGTGTGCACTCAACGCACGATGTGCATTAAAGAATTCTCCATTGCGTCCTCCTGTATTTATAAACTTCTTTTCATAGGTGAAATATAACCAGGACAGAAGTGTATTGCGCGAATAAATCATCTTATGCATAAGCATAATTATAAAATAAATTGATACTAAAGAGAATGAAGTATTAATTTATAATATGCAAATAATGCGATACTTCACCTTAGATAAAGAATAAAATGTCTTACGCTTTATCCAGTAAGGTGTGGGTTGCACCAATGACGCAAATGCCACGTAATAAAAAATAATAATTCATGTCTATTGCTAACAATCAAATTTATAGTTGTCTCGAAACAAGAAAAAAGAACTAAGAAGATAAATAGAGGAAAAAAGCGAAAAATAATAAAAAAATGAAAATAATAGGAAAATATATAAAAGCATTTTT
>NW_008481895.1:36396-37853 GCF_000524495.1 Plasmodium inui San Antonio 1
TCATAATAAGAAAATAAGAAACTAGCAGAAGAAAAAAGGGAGAAGATTATAGAAAGATGGAAGTAATAAGAAAAAAAAAGGAAAAAAGAATCCCAATAATTCCTCCGATGCTGCTCCCGTTAAAACAACCTATAAGAATGTACACATTAGATATCTATACGTAATTCTTCCATACTTCAGTGCCCCCATTTCAAACGAACACCGTGAGCACATTCATCAAATGATTCATTCGAATTCTCATACACTACTCTCCGAACTCAGCCGCAAATATGTATGAATTTTTTCACTTTAGGCCGATGATTCATAACTCAATCTAACGGACTCTGCTTTGTACATTACTCACTTTACCAATCTGTACATTAGACGTCGGACTTCAGAAGTACTGAATGAATCTTTGCCCAAGAGAAAATAATACAATAGAAACGATACTTCAAGAGATATACATATGACGGGGAATTGATATTGCATACGGCTAACAAACAGGATTTCTTATTGTACACCTAATTCTTATTTTAGGAATTTTGAGATATCAGATGAGACAGCGGCCCAGCACGCGGATAGCTCAAGCTATTCTTGCCTTGCACTTTTCAAAAAAGAACATCATATTCTAACTAATTGTAATTAAAATACATTCGGTAAAACGGAAGCTACTGTATAACTTCATATAACTGGACTAAATATGTGTGACTATTCCTCTTCAAACACTCCGCATCTATTCTGGGAATAACATTCCTATACCAAGACTCAGCAGCCGTAGCTATCTGCCCGCAGGATATTGTGTCTTGGCGTCCCGTTAAATTGACATAGAGCATATTTTAATAACCCCCTTATGGTGTAAGCTAAAAGGAGATTCCCAAATAATGTCAGATGGTTTCCCATTCTGAGCATATATTTCGCTCACAACTGAAATGTACAAATTCTTTATTTTCTCGTTCTTAAGGCATGATTGTCTGATTACTCCTTAAATATATCCCGAAGACGTTATTCCTGCTCCAATCCTGGTCATACAGAAGATAAGATTCTAATATAACTGTAACAACAGTGCTACTGAGCAATAAGGCAAATTAGAATTCTATTGTTAGATATTACCCTTACTAAATACACATCTAGCCGTTCACAACGCCGTTCATTAATACTTATGGGATGTCCTCCCTGAATCGGATGAATCTTTATACAGTGTCTATTTGCAATGTCCTAATAGGCCATTATAAATATCCTCTTCAATATGATCCCTCTGCTAGAGTAAATCCTATCTTTGATTCACCACCAACATTTCCCACTTTTTTGCCATTTTATGCCTAAAGCAATTTGCCTAATCTGAGGATCCCTTCTCACATTAACGGAAGGTAGCGGCTCGGTACGGTATTCATATCGACTTTGTCACTCCTCTCCTTAGATAACATTTCTAATATTTCTCTAGAGTATATATAATGGAGGGGAGCAAGACTCTTCGTATG
>NW_008481895.1:39852-48943 GCF_000524495.1 Plasmodium inui San Antonio 1
ATTAAGTCCCAAACATAAGATATATTAATAAGCGCCGAAGAAGTATTCATTCATTCGTCAGAAATCAGATTAAATCAATTGTTAAGCTCTCCCATATATAAGCTGGAATTTTTTCCTCTAATCTGTCCAATAAGGGTTTATGGGCAGCTTAGTTAAGGAGTAATTAAAGGATTTTACTGGATAGGGCTATTTTTTTCCATATATTAGGAATATAGTCGAGTGTCCATTTTAGTGTAACAGCCAAAAAGCGAGAGATTCCTCTGATGTATTGACATCTTTGTACCTTCGTTACTGAAGATACAAAATGTTCATTTATTTCCTCAAGAAGCATTCTTTGTCATAATATTTTTCTTTCCCTTTATCATAGAAATCTTATCGCATGCGCATACATCTATACATGGCAGATTAATATGGAGAATTGAAAACCTATAAGATAGATTTGAAATAAGCATATGGCATACTAGGAAGGACTCTTCCTAAATCCGGTAGTACGGGTCCGTGCTGTGATCCTTAAAATAATTAGATGTCTTATTTCTCTATAACTCTACGAGAAATTATTGGGGAGCCTGTAAATTCACCGGTCTGTTCACGACGGAATAATTTTTCTACAATAGCAATCACTACTATAATATATCATGATCATGGATGTGATTCTATAAGAAAAAGCTGTCTACTCGCGTTATACGAAATCATAGTCTACCCAAATGAAATGACAATTCAGTTGTAATCATTGATTATGTCTGGGTAAGATTACAGTCTTGTTATATTATTGTTGCCAGTGAATAATTATTTACCTCCCTGTTAATGATAATATAGTGCAGCAATAGTTACAGATATGTAGATACCTATATAGATGGATCCATATACTTATTCAGATTTTCTATTATTCCAAACTAAAATTACAAGTACTTCTTTAAAATAGGGACAGAAGGGTTCGTAGTATTAATCAGAATTTTGTACTTTGATATCAGTTATTATCAGAATATGATAAATTCGTCTATGCATCATAGCTCATATCATAAGGGATACCATAATTTATGACGGCAAAAGTTGTAATTCTTTGTCTGCCGTAGTAATTATATTCATCTCTGTTCTTCATATTCCTCTGAACTGAAAACAAGATATAGTTTCGTCGAAGTAATATGTGCATATGAATTGTATGGGGCAGACATTTCTCATACAGGAAGGAAAAAATGATCTTATTATAGACATCTTCTTGTTTTGATTCCTGAGCAGGCACCTGAAAGGTTATATTACAGTCAGCTTTAGTATTGAATCCTATATTATCAATTTATCCGAGCAGAGTGGATTTACCAAGCAACACGAATGATTCTGTATTAATATTATAGTTTTAATATAGGACGATAACATATTAATTCCAAAAGTAGGTTGTCTCTACTTATCTAATAACTGGGGTGTTCTCCTGACGTATTAAAACATACAACACAGAAGAATATAAATACAAAACCAACATGACGAAAAGATCATTGCAATAACATAGGAAACAACTATATGTGTAAAGTAAATTATGCAGGGTAGTGTATTATTATTGAGACCTCACCTGATGCATTAATACATTTGAACCTTCGAAATACATAGTGCACAGCCTGAGGCAGAACAAACCCGAAGGTTTATAGGCAAAGTGCCAGCATTTTCTACAGGAGTATATGGCTATGGGGTCAAATATTTTTAATATAGCCGATACAGATACGATTTAGCGTATGATTCTTGCTTCAAACTGCCAGCCTATCACCTTTCCATCCCGAGTGGCCATATCTGCGGATATGTTAATAGGACATATCGTTCAACTGAACCGATATATATAATAATGAAAAACACACCAGCGAGAAAAATTCCCACCCAAGGTAACCCCTGGAACGTCAGATGCAAATAAAACAACCAAAAAATGGAGACAATCCCTCAACCGTAGACGTAATCCCTGGCCCAGCCCTTGGAAAAAATACCTGCTCACAAGTATGCTTCCTAAGCTAAAGAATACAGGAGTACCTCTACAACATAAAAAATACCATCAAACCCATTAGCCCAGGAAAGTAATAAGCCAACCCTAAAGCCTACCCCTGAACCCTAAACATAAACCGTGAGCGTTAAAACTGACCCCTAGACCGTAAAACCTACCCACTAAAGACTAATCCATAAACCCTGAACCCTAAACCCTGAACCCTAAGCCTAAAACAAAAACCTAAACCCTGAGATCTAAACCCTGATGCCTAAAGCTTCAATCCAAACCTCAGTACCATGAACCCTAAACGCTAACCAATAAAACTAAAACCTAACTCAACAACCCTAAACGCTAGTCCTACCCCCCTGAACACTAAACATAAACCTAACCAATAAGCACAAACCTCTAAACCCAAAGACTAACAAAAACAACATAACCCATAACGCCTAAGACCTGAATCCCTGACGCCTCAACACTGAGAACTGATCCCTAGCCCCTGACCCGTAACCGTAGACGTAACCCCTGAACGCTGAGGCCTAAGAAATAGACCCTAAACCCTGAACCCAGAACCGTAACCCTAACCCTAGAAACTAAACACTAAAAACTAAAACCTGAACCCTGACCCCTAAGCCTAAACCTCAACCCCTAAACCCTGAACACCTAAACCCTAACCCCTGAATCCTGAATCCTGAACCCTAAACCATGAACCCTAAACCCTGAAAACTAAACCTGAACCCTGGACCCTAAACCCTGAAGCCTAAAGCTAAGCCCTGAACCCTAAACCCTGAACCATCAACCCTGAACCCTAAACCTAAACCTGAAACCTAAACCTGAACCCTGAACCCCTAAACGCTGAACACTGAACCATAAACCTGAAGCCTAAACCTGAACCCTAAACCCTTGTCCCTAAACCTAAAACTCGAACCCTAAACCTAGACCCTAAACCCCGAACAGTAATCCACCAACCCTGAACCCCTAAGCCTAAACCTTGAACTCTAAACCCTCAACCCCGAACCCTAAACCTCGAACCTGGACTCCAGGTCTAAAATGAAACCCTAAACTCGAACCGCCAGCTTAAACCTAAACCTCCAATCGTCCTCTCCCAACCCTTAAAGCCCCAATGTCATGCCCTCATCCTAAACCTAAATCCTAAACTCTAACCCTCAACGCCCAATTGGCAGACTCGTAGTTCAGACGTCAAACGCTCCAAATGATGTGCTAACTCCTACGAGCCAAGCTCCCTAGTGCTGAATCCATACCTTAAGACTCAAACTCACCATCTCCAACTTCTACCTGCATGGCCTGGGGGAGCCTCCTCAATACTCAAACCCCCAACGTGTCAAGGCTCTACCCGCAGTCGTAACCCCATACTTCTCAACTTCTCCTTCGGGTCAGTGACTTGCTCCTATCAACCCAGTGACTCCAGCATCAACTCTAATCCTACCTGCTGCTATCTTAACCCTACTCCTTAAATTGACCTTGCGGATTCCCGGCCGGCTACTTAACCCTTAACTCGTTCCCTCTTTCTATCATGTAAAGGCCACTACTCGGCGGGGAACCCCCCCGTTGTTTCGGGTATCGCATCACGGCTCCCGTAGATTCACAGGATTTTCATGCTAGACTTCCCAGAGGTGGTTGAGGAGCTTCTGTTTCCTTGTAGGCTTGGTCTGGCTCCCTTAGACTACTTCTCTCCATGTATCTTCTACAATCCCCTCTACAGACTATACCATCGTATACGAACCGCAGCCTGAGGTTTCGTAGATGCTAAAGCACAATTCAGGAAGCCATATACTTCACGCCGTTGGTGAGTCCAGCCGTCACCTTCACTCTCCTACTCGTTCCTCCTCTCCCCCTTAAAAACACTCTTGAGATACCATACAAACTCCCCAAAGCCAAAACTGCTCCCACTACCCCTCCTATGATAGTCCCGTAAGGAGCTGTGGGCATATCTGCTGTTCCCTGTTCGGGTCCGTTACTCTGGTCAGATTCAGAATTTTCTCTGATGCTTACTTCTGTTGTGTCCGCGGGGCCGGGTCCAATCCTTTCACTCGTCTTGGTCAGGCCTGGGGTTTGCAGCGGAGAAACGTGGGAGGATCTCTCGGTCGACGGGGCGCGAGGAGGATACCGCCCAGGTTCAGACTGGTCCGCCTCCGTATTGACCGTCTTGGTAGCTTCAGAGTCTCCTGCTCTATTCTCTACCCTCGGGGATTCTTGGGTCGGTTGAATTTCCTGGCTGCTGGGCTGGTCGTGGGACGCTTGCTTGATATCCTCTCTAGTCAGTGTGTGCCTAGTACCGTGCGCGTACACTACGCCTTCGTTAGGGCTTGTGCCTGTCCTCTTCTCATCTGCCCATCTTTGGAGTTTGGGGTCCTGAAAGACAGTTGGGGCCTTAGTCGGTTTATACACTTCCAGGTCCACTCCCGTCTGGCTTTCCGTTATTCTGAGTGAGCTGGGTGGCGCCCTCATCCCTCCTTTGACTAGAGTCCTCCTCCCCAGTGTCCAGAGGTTCAGACCTGCTGTGGTCTTTCCCTTTGCATCTCCTGTGCAACTAAAGAAGTTATCACTTAACGTGCAGGCTCCAATCCTCCTCAGGCTCCACCCGCCCTTTTTTATCAGACCTGTCAAGTCATAATTCCTCTTATACTCACAACATCTGCTCAATCCATAATATATACTCAAAATAAACCCCAGACCATCATACTTCGACTTCTCTTGACCTCTTACTTCTCTCAGCTTCTGCAGGAAGTCGTCTAAATCCTTCATCTTTGTATCTTCTCCTGAGGAGGAAGCGTCTTCGAGCTCTAATGCCACCTCCTCCCAGATTTCTTGGCAATCTTTTTGGATTTGTTCGGAGACTTCGCTGGTGTTGATTTCGTATCCCATAAGACCCCTTATCACACACGCTAAAGCTATTAACATATTTTGTCCTAGGGCACTTTTGGACCAATCTGCCCCTACTCCCCCCCTTAGAGCATGGCTCCACTTGTTCTTTTCCCAGATGTCCCTGGGTTCCTTCTCTGTTTTTACGCGGATTCGGTTTATATTGATGGCTTCATACATCACACACGTCAATAGTTGCTTCCATGATTCACTATCGTGTTGGGAGCTCATGATTTCGCGTCTTAAAGGGCTATTCTCCCCAACGAACCTCTCCCACCTTCCGGGTCCTGACTGTCTCGTCAGGATCCTGTTCCAACTTCCTAAGAATCCTCCCACAGTTCCGTCCCCGCCTCCAGTTGGACCGACACAATACCTGTGTTGTTTTGGGATACAGGTATTGTCCTTGCCTGGAATCAGTTGACGTGCCCACGTCCCTTCAGCTAATTTCACTTTGCCATCCCCCATCCCTTCCTTCTTCTTGACTATGTCGTTGAACTATACTAGTGATGAGCCCCAGGGTCCATTTGCTTTCCCTCCTTTCTAATTTTCCTCTTCTTTCTTAACTTCCTGCGAGTCCCCTTTTTTTACTGTTCTTCACTCGTCCCTCTCGTCATTGCCGTCGCAGGGTGAGGGCTCCGAATCCGTCGTTTCTTTTATTTTGGTTGTTTTTGTTCCCCAGGGCTCCTACTATCCACTACTCCTCTTCTATTGACTCTTCCCTCCTCTCCCTCCTCTTATTTTACTCTACCCGATTGACTTCTTCTTGAGCCACGCCGATTTTTATGAGTACGGACTGGTCCTCCCTGTATCGTTTCGTTGCTTTGAGCTGCTGATCTTGGCCATCAACTACTTCTCAACCAGTGGGTGTTCCGTCCTACGGATTCAGATTTGGAGGAGACGGGAGCCGATATTTCGCAACTCTACCCTCCGAAGTGGCTGTGGTTGGCCTGGCTTTTTCTCCTCTAGATTTTACTCACTCATTGCCTTCTCTGAGCCGAAACTTTACGTGTTGAGTTGTCCTTTGGCACACGTGCTTCCCCTTGGTTGTTGGCTCGGGTTCGGTTCCCTTCTGGTTGCCAGGTTTGACGTGCCTTGTTCCTCCTTGTCGGTACCCTCCTTCCTCTTAGTTGGGGGGGACGGTCTTCTGCTGCCTTAATTCAGGCGTGTTTACGGGCTGGGACACCTCTACTTGACCGTACTGTCCCGATTTGACATTTTTTGATGTTACGATTGCCTACATTTATTCGGTTATTCCATCTGTTGTTTTATCCTGCTCTTTTCTGAATCCCTGGTTCTGTAATGTGCTTGGATGAACCTTCATTAACTCCTAGTAGCCTAGCTATTAGAAGACTAGCTCGTAAGCCCTCCTGAGCAGTGTCCTGCTCCACCGCTTTAATCTCGTCTACCTGTGTTATTTGTCACCAGCCACTGTGATCTCTGCTCACGGAACTCTCACTCCACAATGTCGTGGTGGAATGCTCAGAACACTTGGACCTGTTCCAAGGAATGACCCACGCTTGGTATTTATTGCCCTGATCTCGCTAGGAATCGCCTGTTGGGGGCCAGAAGTTTATTTTCTGGTGTCTTTTCTCTTCCCATTCAGAATTAAAATCCTCCAGATGTTCCCCCTGAGGCGGGCGCGTGCCATTCGTATAATATACTCGCGTCTATTGTCGGGAATTATCGCTAGAGTCCGGTTGATCCTAGGCTTGGGCCTGGGTTTGGGGCGGCTCAGCTAGTGCCTTCCTCGAATTGAGACATGAAGCCAGGTTTGGTTGTGTCCCCTTTCGGGATTCTTACTCTGGTGGATTATTACTCTTCTCCGACTTATCTTTTTTCAGAACTGGATTCCTGTCTCGGAAGTTCTTTGTTCCGAAGGTGCCTTTTTCCTTGACCCCTCCTGCTTCCCCCCGCTAGTTTGCCCTATGGTGTCGTGTGGCCCCTCTATGGTGTTACGCATGCTCAGAAAGAAAATCACACTATCCTCCTCTTCATGGACGTGGGCATTTCGCCTTTGCAGTCTTCCTTGACGCTTGTCTGAGAATTGCTCCGCTTTATTAGTTTGTTTGCTGCTGTTCTTTTCCCTCAATATTTCTGTTTTCTTTGCTTCTGTGGGACCCGACAGTCCCTCTAACTCTGGCGCCTCGTTTCCCCAAACAGTGGTTGATCGATGGAGGGGGGATTTTTCCCGTTGCTAGTGGTTGGATAATTGATGAAATCTTTCATGCCCTACTACTTTAGTTTACTCTCCCTCAGGCTGTGGGGCTTGACCTACCTTGCTGGGGGGCTAACTACGTGACTTCCTTGCCCTACTATTTCCTGTCTATCTGCCCGTGGGTCAATGACCCCTGCCTTACCTTTCATGACGTATCTCAGAGATTCTGACTTCTTTTATTGCTCCTGCTCTAGGTTCCTTGGGAGTAAGAAGTCGACGGAAAGAGAGTTCCTGGCTTGCTCCCTGAACTTAGCTCTAGTTATTTCTTCGGGTTTCTGGGAAACTGAGGACATTGACGCTTCGGACTTAATTGTTACTCTTTTCGTGGCTGCGGGTCTTACTTTTCTGATTCCTCTTACTCATCTCAATTTGGTCCCAGGAGTTGCTTCCTGGTTCTGCTCCTTTTCTCTTCGACTCTTCCTTCATGTGTGATTTGTATGTGCTCCTTCTTCCTCGCCTACCTTCGTTAAGGAGTTATCCCAGGAGGGAGCCTTGGAGAGTGGCTTGTTCTTTTCCTACCTGAATCGGCTCGGCTTCCTGTCTGACGTGATAGTTCTTCATGCCAGACCGTATTTCCATCCAGCTGAGGGTGAAGCAGACTCTTCCCTCCTCCTTATTTCGTTAGTTGGAGTTGCGTCTTATCCTCAGATGCTCGTCATGGTCGGGATTTACTTATTGGGCAAGTGTTGGCTGCTAACACATTTTCTAGTTTTTGCCCCTTCAATTGTTGCGGGGCTTGAGTCGTAAGCTAGGATTTTCCCAGAGCTTCCTCATTTGGATTGTCAGGCCCCGGAGTGGTGGGGACCCAGTTGGTGTCGCTTGTCTGGGTTACGTTGCCATGGGTCGGATCAGCTATTTCTTGACTACTGTCCTGGGTTTTCCTATTCCGGGGGTGTGTTTCCAGATATAGCTTCCCCATGATCTAGTGAGATGCGGCCTGGTTTGGGATGAATCTTTTTCCTCTTCTGCTGTAAAGACTTAATCATGGAAGAACTTGAAGAGCATCTTTTCCTCTTCTTGCTTGTCACTAGGCATCCTTCCTGAATTGAGCCGCCTTAGAATCTTTGGCGTTACGCCTTCGTCTGTTATCCATGTTTACCTTAATTTTATTTGGCTGGGTTCATTTTTTGGTACAGGAGGAAGTCGTGGGGGGAAGGATAAAGACTCTTTTCATTTGATCATCGTCCTGGGTGACCTGGGCAGTTTTGATTGAGTCAGAGAACATGATTGTTCGCTCCGAGGGTGCAGGGGTGTTTGTTCAATTCCAGTCTGGTAGATTTTTCCTTGAGATGGGGGTCCGACTCGCAAAGATTAGTTAAGTCATGCTGGTTTGGGTAGGTTCCTTTCCCTGTTATTGTGTTCTAGGTCCTCCTCTTTGTGAGATATGGGGAGACAGATATTCCTGCAGTTGTTGGAGCTTGGCGGGACAGTTTTTTATTAGGGTTTTTAGTCCTGCCATTCTTGATCTTCTTGTTGTCAGTCCCTTCATCCTTCTATAGTTGGTGAACTCACTGCCTACGCTGCTTTGGCTCCCAGCCTGTGACTTTGGCTGTCCTGCGATGCTTTTTACCTTTTCCTTTGTGCCGTTAGCTCTGGAGTCTGTGTCTTAGTTACCTGAATTCCTTCCCCATCGGTGCGCGTGGTGGTGTTGGAAGTAAATACTTTTGGGCGTCCAGTCCTCTCCCGTTTTCTTAATCTATTCTTTTTCTTGGTGGGTTGTTATTATCCAACTTCCTCTGTCTTGCCGGTTGTTTCTTCCTGTTCGGTCGGGGGTCTCTCCCGTTCTCTGAGTTGACATGTCGCTGCTAGTGGGCGTTTCGGTTATTTCTTGTTAGAGTTCTATTTCTTTCTGGGGTTCCGATTATGTGTTGTCTTTAGTTATTACATCGCTCTGCTTAGACTCAGTTGGTCAATCCTTACCGTCTCGTGTTCCTCTTTGCTAGATCCTAGATCCGCCGTTTGACTAAAGTATTCCTGATATCCTTGGGGAGACTCTTCTTGGGGGGGGATGCTCCCCCTGTTTATCGGGGGGGGGG
>NW_008481895.1:51233-52974 GCF_000524495.1 Plasmodium inui San Antonio 1
CCATATATTGGGTAGGACAGATTAATATCTCTTCAGGAGTCTGTTGCTAATAACATAAGGCGCCGCTATCTGATTTTCCACTGCTGCTCCTTCTTTATTAGAAATGTTAAGAAATTTCCTAATTGCATTTGATTATCAGATCTAGTTGAGGAACTCATATATACCACCTCTCACATAGGGGAGCTTATTACGACGGCAGAATGAGAGTTAATGACTAAATATTCCTTTTATATTTTTTTCTATAATCTATAAGGGGTTGTGTAGGAATTGATTTTGCCTAGATCTTGTGTGGATTTCACAATCATTCCACAATTATTATTTTAGTAACCTAATTACATGATCTTGGCTCGGGTTTCTGTTGGTTTGATTCTAGGCACTATCGGAAAGGTAAGCCAGATTAGGATAGAACACTAGGCAATTTTTTTGTTTTATCTATTAACTTTAGAACTTTACTAATTATTAATGTACATTCATATCATATAATACTTATGGGGGGGGGAGAGACAGTAATTTGGCTGTTTTTCGGTTATAGCACTGCTTCTTGTCTTTATTTTAATATTTTTAATCCTGTTATCATAGATTGGGGCTGTCATAATATTAGTGATATACCATTATATCCTCTGATAAAGAACTAATTAGACCTTTTATAATGATTTCATTATTTAATACGGTGGGAATCATAGGAAATATATCACGAGAGTCTTATTCTTTGGACTAGAAAATGACGTATAATTGTAGATCTTCGTTTCTTTGATTTTTGTTGCTTAAATATTAGCCGGACGAGAGAAAGGAATAAACAAAGAAGGTGAATAAATCCAATCTCTCACTATGCCGATAAAATTTCCTTGGAGTTCTGCTATATTACTTTGTTTCTGTTAATCAATCCTAAAGACTAAGGGTGCTTGTAGGTAATATTCCCTCCTCCAGAATTATTAAGCTTAAACTGACAGAATAAGCTGGGAAGTTGAGATGAAATAGGAAATGAATCCTTTCTTAATACGTGTAAAAAATAAATAAAAAAATTCTATACTCTCATAACATGCCCAGAGTTATCCTTCAGCCTAATCCATAGATATGTTATTTCTTAAGGAGATCATATATTTCTTAGGACTATTACTTTATTTGAGAGAGAAGAATATTCCTATCACATTAATTACACTCTGGAGGGATTATTTTTGGGAGATAGTGACGGAATCATAACGATTTGTAGTGATCAAGTTTGTTCTTTATAGTAATTTTGATAAAGTGAAGTGGGGAAAATCTTCCACATCGTCCAGTTCACAACTAAATCAGTCTGCCGGGGTAGGCTATCATATATATAGAGTATAGCAGTTCATACTATTCCAAGCTAGCTGTTGCTAGGCTATGGGCCAGAGTTACAAATATTTTTTACAGGATTGTTCGGGAATAAGACTTGATACAACTCATAAATGGTACCACAGAATCTCTTCAGTATTGCTCTTAATAAAGCGCGCGAATATTAAAGTCTTGTCAACTCACCTATGATGCTTAACTTTTGAAGTGTTCGCGGATCTGATTAATTCCATATTCTGTGGCTTCAGAATAATTCTACTTTGCCGGAATGGAACAATACATTCGGGTTCATACGCAGCTTGGAGGCTCTCAACATATACTGTAGTGTACGCTTAGGTGCCTTTGATGAAAACTCTCAATTTAAAGTATGATAGTCTGGATTTTTGATTAAATTTAGTGAAATACGAATTTCAGTTGTCAATAATTC
>NW_008481895.1:53619-54692 GCF_000524495.1 Plasmodium inui San Antonio 1
ATATATGGAAAAATGAACAAATTGTTTAATTACTAAAAAAAGGACCAAAGTGAGAAGACAATTAATATCTAAAGTACATAAAAGATAAGGAAAAAGGTCAAAAAGGGGACAAATTTAACTGGTGGCCCAGGAAGAATCCCAACCCGCGTCACGCGGATATAAATACATTATCAAAGCTCAAACCCATCCAGACTACTAACCAAGGATGATAATAGAGAACGATATAAACTGAGTCTTGCTACTGCAACCAGTACGAGCCCAACGAACACTTCCGACACGCCAAGTCTCGACGTCCTAACCTATATCTCTATAAAGCAGATGAAGCCTAACGACGCTAACAACCCCCCATTCAATAGATAGAGGAATATCACGAGGACTTTATCAAACAATCCTGTGAGTCAGATTAGCGGTTAAATTAATTATCGAAAAAGCCAAAACTCCCACTATTATCACTATTCCAAAACAAAAGTAACTCAAAATCCCCGAACGATTCCACTCCACCGAGCAAATACGAAAGCCAAAATCAGAACAGCATCTGATCCCCAATCACGCCTCAAAGTCACAGAGGGTTTTCAGATCGTATCCTATTAGCTGAAGTCTCACGACAAATACAGGAGCATTATCTGCCGAAAGAATATCGTCTTAATTCAGAAGATTCAACTGAACAGCCACATCCCCAGAACCCCCCAGAACCCCCCAGAACCCCCACAAAGAGCCATCTCAAGAGTCAATGATTTGACCAGGCCAAACAACACGAGGCAATATTCGCTAACTCATCCGGCACAGATGGATGAAAATGAATATCTTCCAGTAGAAGGTAGAATTGAAGAAATCACGCAACTAAAGTTCAAGGGACCTCAAAGGCGACAGAGCAACCTATATGAAAGGATCTCAGGTAATAACCCCCAAGTGAGACACGAAAGGACACTAGAGACAAAGGCACTTCAACCAAAAAAAAGGCCCCAGACCAGGCATCCCCCCCCCCCCCGATAAACAGGGGGAGCATCCCCCCCCAAGAAGAGTCTCCCCAAGGATATCAGGAATACTTTAGTCAAACGGCGGATCTAGGATCT
>NW_008481896.1:0-547 GCF_000524495.1 Plasmodium inui San Antonio 1
CATGACTTGACGTGTCGTTAAAAAATCTTAGGAGCAGCGAGGGCCTAGGAGGAGAAAGAGAATCTTCACTTTCTGGGGACAAAGAGCATCATTACAGGTCCATTCGTTGGTATGTGTAGGATGGAAAAATCTGTAACCAATGCACGACACACAGTAGTAAGACCAGATAAATTCCATAATACAAGAGGAGTTTGCGCTATTGCTGCAGCGACTGCTCAGGCAACATTTATTGATACAGAACTCGATAGGACAACGGAATCATCCGTTACAAGAACACCTATCCACAAGACATGCATTATATAAGCATGTATTATAAAAAAGTCTGCTACGCCAGCACTGACTATTGTAACAGGAGCTCCAAAAGTTTTAGTTCAAATGAAATAGGTTCATAACGGAGGAGCAAACAGTAGAGTATCCAGTTGAGACATCACATGACCTCGCTACCTTTCTGAACGCGTTAGAAGCAGCGGAGAATAGAGAACACATACAACATGAAGTAACGAAGGTTTTCACTGTAATCAAAAGCTTAATAAGACAGTAGTTACAC
>NW_008481896.1:4456-5675 GCF_000524495.1 Plasmodium inui San Antonio 1
AGTTTATACATTTAGAAACAGTGAAAGGGGAGAAGATAATTATGGCTATGCTTTAGTTTTTGAGAAGTGAAAAGAATCGAAGTCTATATCTTGAGGGGAAGAATCAATTGCGAAAGAGATTGTTATGTTTTATGTGAAACGAGAACAACATAGTGGCAGTGGTTGCGTCTATTCAGGATGGATGGATATTTTGATTGTGATGTAACAAAAGTTGAGGCTTTTAGGATAAAGGGGTAGCTTCAATGTATCCGTCACAACGTTTCGCGTTTGCAAGAGGAAACTGGGGTATACTATTTTACAAACTGGCCCTAAGAAACAGACTGAGTACCACAGACACCTGTCAAAATGCGGGTAAATATAAACACGCATATATCTGGAATTGAATTACAAGGAATTTATTCTTAGGATGCAAATTTCACATCTGTGGGAAGGTACGGAGACATGTGTAATAGTTTCAAAAGGAAAAAGAAGAAACAGAGACAAGAAGCATCATGTACGATTTGAACGTGACCTCTATATTTTTCGATCTGTCCTGATTCTAATGATTATGATAGTACAACGCAACAATATTAAGTTTAGTTACCTTCGGAAGGAAACAAGAATGTATAACATATCTGCATATCTGTGATTTCGATGAAGCGTTGAGGGAAGGATAAATTGCCATTTTCCAATGGGCACATGGTACAATAAAGACGAAATAAATACTTTCCTTTTTTCTATATAAAGTATCCATGAGAAGTCCTCTGCTTCCTTTTTGTGTCTCATGAGGGAGTCGGTTCTTTATTCAGGATTTGTATAAATAATTCATGCCTTGTGTACTATATTCGCATGAGAAATACTAAACGTCTTTGTCAATAGCAAACACAATTAGAAGACGATCTTTATGGAATCAGAGGTCATTGTCCACTTTTGCATAAATATGAAGATTCTCCATTTTCAACATATAGATTTCTTGAGAGAAGGGAGCATTATTTTACGTCCCAGACGAAATGATACCATCATAGCCGACGGGAGAATAGTTTTCTCCAGCCTGCGAGACAATGAAACGTATGTGATGTGTTATTTTCTCATCCCACTATGTAACAGTGTTAATCATTGTTCGGACATGTAGGGACAATGAGCAAATACAAAATAAATATTGGAGATTCAAAGAAATGATCAGTGCCGTTATTCAGGTAGAGGAAATATTGTGGAACAATATCAGAGGGGCTGAGATAAT
>NW_008481896.1:7260-9695 GCF_000524495.1 Plasmodium inui San Antonio 1
CCTGGCGCGAGGCAGTAACGCCTCTCTGTTGTTCTTCATTGTCCTTCCCTTTTCGTAATTTCTGTTAGCATTATTTTTGTGTTTCTTTACCTCATATCATGGTCGAAAAGGAATCTTGTAATAAAAAAATATGCTTGAGAGGAAGTCTGCATGATGGCCACCAGGACACAATTCATTTTTTAATGAAGATGTGTTACTATTACAAATCTACGGATGTATAGTAAGAAGCCGTTTAGGCATTATAATAATACTTCATAAAATCAAAAGTCAGGCAACACTCAGCTTCTTAATACAAAATGTAGGCGTAATAAAGAAGGATAACGCCCTAGTGAAGGATGAGAAGAATTACGGCGTCCATGAATATGGCTAGGTATAATATTTTTATCAACATGGATATTCCTTTTCTGGATTAGAATTACGGTGTCTTCGTGTCAAATATCGATTTGAAAAGTTGACGGATAATGTAAAGAGCATGGACCATTCCGCCTATTATGTAATGCAGTATATTAAGGACACTGAGAATAGCTGAAATGGTCGTAATTCTTATCATCCAGAATATAGTCCTCCATTCGGGGATAACAATGTATAGAGGAGCAGGCCCCGTTCCACTGAGGTCGTCGGTTTATGTGTGGAAGAAGATATCCCTTTAAGTATCTTACAGGAACTGTGAATGTGACGGATTAAATATACAAGGCTAAGCATCCGGGGGTTTATCCTCATCTCTCCCATGATAATTATCAGGGGGGTACTATCTAGAAATGCGCCTTTATTTTCGCGCGTCGCTTTCCCATTGTTGAATTTCACTGCTGATTAGTCTTGAAAAGTGACACTTATTAACAGATATCTCCTTGAAATGTATGCCTATAGGAAGTATCTTGCTCTGTATCGTAAAATTCGACCTAAGGAGGTGATCATGTGCAAATTCCATTTTGAGTTCTCCAAAAACATTAAGAGCTGAGACAAGAGAGAACGTGCACCAATATATTCTTCTCTTGATCATTGATTCTAATGAGGTTATTCTGTGCAGCTATTGTGTATCGTCATGCTTTTATGAGCACCTTCATATAAACGATAAAGAGGTGCAAAGACTGCAGGTTATAAAGTGTTCTGTTATTTGGAACCTCAAAAATGGCAAGGTCTGGAAAGAAATCGTGGATTGCATTATGAGTTTGACGTGAAGAGTCGGTAGGACACTAGGGGCGAGAGGAGGGCCGCTAGAGTGAGTAGCGGCTGTGGGTTCCTTAGTATAGACCGTGCTTCTTTCTAAGAAATGGAATGGATATGTTTTATCCCTGAATGAATATACATCCATCTGGTACTGCCGCGGGTGTATGATCCATAACGCAAATCTGTGGTCACCCCGGGGTGATATTGTGTGTAACTTGGCCTCCTCTTTTGTTTCTTTTCTTCTCTGATATTGACTCATGTAGATCACGTTATTATATAGTTCCTCTTTTCCTATGGTCACTTTAAACTCTTAGCTAAATAGTTTTAAAGGATAGTCTTATGGTTAGGGCATTTCCCCTTTTTTTAGCTGTACATTACGGGCTATTTTCCTGACACCCTAATTTTCACGTTAACATGATACATGTTAAAAGGGGAAGACTTTCCTTGAAAAGAGGGAGAAGTTCCATCCTCTGTGCTCTAACTCCGTTCTTGAATGGTCTAGAGGGATGCGTCTTGACATAGGTATTGTTCCCTATTATATGGCCTCATTGAACTGAAAAAAGGAACTTGATGTATATATTAATAGAAGTAGATTATCTGTTTCCAAATGATAAAATTTGCATTATGGATAAAATAGGAGTATTGAGTCCTAATGACATGGATTGAGCATTCAATGCAAGTGTCAGGAAAGTGTTATGGCATTTTTAGAATATAAGTGTATTCGTCCTCGCGGAGGCCTCATGTCGTACCCGAGACGGACACGAAAAGTTATGGCAGTAATGTTTCTGCAGTTCGGCCGAATTCGTTTTAATGTCTCTTGAGAAATCAGATGGTTCATTCTGTTCTGTAAATGAACTGTATGTTTAAATAGGCCGAAACAATATTTCTCTGAATCGAAGCATATATTTCTTAAACCTGTAATTACATCCGTCCTTGGATATATCTCTTTAAGGGTGATTGAGAAAAAAAAACTTCTAGAATCGCCCCTGCTCATTAGAAATACTAATGGATTAACATTCTTTTACACCTAAATAATGCTGAAACAGCAGTTGCATGCTGTGTATAGCATGAATAAATATTACCTTTAAAAAAAAAACGCTCACGTCACACATTTCCCTTATTTTAATCTCCTCCGACGCGATAAACATACACAGTGTTCACTATCTAAAAAATTTCACCGTAGAATCCAATAGCGACTCGACGAAGAGGCTCCTTTATGGAAGAGTGTGTACACTTTAAAATAGAGATAGAAGCAGTAGAATTCGAAA
>NW_008481896.1:11521-50533 GCF_000524495.1 Plasmodium inui San Antonio 1
CATAAAAAAAAAATGCAAAAGAAAAGAAAAAAATGCGCAAGAGAAAAGAAGAAATTCAGAGGAAAGAAAAAGAAAATGCAAAAAAGAAAGAGAAATGCAGAAGAAAAAAAGATGCAGAAGGAAAAGAAAAAAGGGAAAAAAAGGAGAGAGAATAAAAAAAATATAGAAACAAGAAGAAAAAATGAAAGGGACAGCATTAGGTGGAATAATATATATACCTAAAAACAAGTGACGAATTTCTCCATGACAGAATCCAGCAGATTCTGGTAATAAGTAATGAAGAGATCCTGTTTACCTGTCTAGTACACTATTTGTCAGTGTGCAACGAATATATGAAGCAGACAATATGGCGGAACGAGTTCAAAATATAAAAGATTCCAAATCCGAAAAGGACAAAGGCGACACCTCACTGAGCAAAATAACCTCTTAAACGATTAGAATACGAAAGTGAAAAGGTGAGTTTTCACGTACATACCAATATTCCATTACA
This sequence comes from Plasmodium inui San Antonio 1, assembly GCF_000524495.1. Taxonomy (NCBI): domain Eukaryota; phylum Apicomplexa; class Aconoidasida; order Haemosporida; family Plasmodiidae; genus Plasmodium; species Plasmodium inui. Next base: position 12,012 of record NW_008481896.1, read on the forward strand.
TATGACACAAATCATAAGAGGAATCAGAAGTGGAAGTCACCTTGTGATTTCACACATTTCGATATAATACAGGGATTACAATAATATATATATATATATATGCTAGTAGAATGAAGCAAGGACGTCGACCAAAACGGTGGTATCTTACCTGATGAATTATATGATGATCACTATTTAGGCAAAAGGCGGTCTACTCGGGGCACACGATATTTCTAAATGTTCCCCATGCGTGTCAAATTTCATGAATCCCGTTTAGCAAAGATATAACCAGAATGTTTTCTGTTTTTCCATCCTACTAGGAGTGCCCTCGACTCTTTCAGTAACCCATACATTAATTGTTCTCTCATTGGAACAATATATATGTCCAGAAAAGGGAATAACTCTTATTTACGTCCGTAAATGAGCGACAGGAGGTTTTGTAATTACAACTCTACGGCAGATTGATCTCATATGTAAATAGTGGAGGACCCAGACTCTGAGAATGCTGTCGTAATTATGTTTCTTTGTTTTTTTTTCGTTTCTTACTGTTAGCGTATGATTTTCTCTCTAAGGATATTTTATCAATGTGTGATTCATACTTCCCCGTCCTATGTGGGTTGTGCCCCGTTTCGTACAGAAGCGTGGGGATGGGCGTCAGCATTTTTTATAAATTCCCCCTTTCTGTGTGTCTGATAGAACGGTACGGCCCCATTTTGTCTGTGCCGGGGAAATACAGAATCCCATATGCCATGTTTATCATTAAGTAAATCAAATGAACAGTAATCTTTTTCCACCTGTTCCGTATGTGTTTAGGCTCTTATGTATAACGAGTATTTAAGAGAACAAATAAATGGACTATCAGGAACCTTCAAGGAGGATTATTACAAATAGGAAATTCTGCATTTTCCATTTGTACATTCTTTTTCCATTGTATGTTACGGAAAATTTCTGTAGCCCCACATTCAGGACAAATGGGGCATAGAATCGTAGATAGAATATTTCGCGGCTTTCAGATATGTTCCTCACCTGATGAGGCACAATCAGTCAGTTGCGTCTCTGCATGTGCTACGAATTGCCATTGTCCCCAACAGTGGGGTTGATTATCTTCTTAATTTCTTAACTATTTCACTTGATTCGTGTTTTTGTTTCTGGAAGTACATATTCCCCTCGTTCTCCCGGTAGGAGCTCCTCGCATGATTCTGTACTCTGTATTTATAAAAATTCCCTGAGGTCATCTCATTTTAGGGCATCCGTATGAACACCATTCCGATGTAACATGTAAGTATGCGTTTAATATTCCTCCCCTGAAGCTGTTCTGCTACTTCTGCATCATTATCATGGTGGTGAGCGCCTTCGTCTTATTCTCTCTTTTTCTCTTTTTATATGAGGTCTGTAAATCTTCGCGTCTTATACTCAGCGTCTTTTTCCTCCTTGACATCCGCAAAAAGATTCTGTGTGTATCCGCTATGTTTGGGGACGTCTCCATATTGTCGTCGTCCAAAAGGTTTCTTATGTGGCCCCTTAGGTACAACTTCACTTCTTTTGACTCCTATTGCTCCTTGCATTCATTCAGAAGCATCATGAATAGCAGTATCGACACTTGTATATTTGCTGCTTCCATTGTAATTACGCACAATTCGTGATTATGCACCTCCTGGTTCTCTCTATCGCATCCTATTCATGCTGTTTTATTGGTCGTCTTATGTATTACATACTTGGGTGTCTCCTTATCGTAGATCCTCATAAGTTTGTCGAAGGAAGTATCTGGAATGTACTGTCTCATATGTATGTGTTGTTTCGAGACAAAGCTGCCACATACACTTCCTCGCCTTCGTATGAAAAGAGCATGTGGTTTCAGGTTAATTTGATTTCTTTCAGACTTTATATTTTCTTGAACACATTGTTCTTCCTTTCTGCGTCCCTCAGGTAAACTGTGGAACTAATTGTTTTCTTTGAACATATCAGAGATATACAAGTATCTATTTTCCAAACTATGCCACTGATGTTTCTGTATGTACAGATCACCACAGTTGCTTGTATTTATTTTGATTAGATCCCTTTGTCAGGTAATTTCACCTATCACACCTTCATTTATCATAAATGTGTGCACGACTACTTGGAAGAGATGTCTCCGGGCCAACTTGCACTCCTCTTTTCTGATTCGTCTAAAAATTCCGTATGTATATCTAGAATCCTCTCTGGGGCATTGTTCTTTTATTCTGCAGGTACACATTCTCTTGGATGTCTTCATCACATATTAACTATTCATATTCAGGGTTAGTTAGTTGTACGTCGTCATTATCATATGATATATCTTTGTTCTTTTCGCTGTCATGGCCACACATCGCGGTCTGTATGTGTACCCTTCTTCCGGATATGTCCGTTTCCTATTTGGAGGAAAACAGGGATTCTAGTGGCGTGTACTTTGCTAGGAGAAGAAATTGGAACAAACGGTTAGTTTCCATTCCACAGCCTAGAGGAAATACTGACCATGGTGCACTAAATGATATTTTCCCTGTTTGCATACATATAGATATATCTATACTTCCCTAAGAGAAGTAACCTCTGTAATGAAACCCCCGACTGTTAAGATAATAGCTAACACCTCAATAGAAGCAATAACACCATGATGTAGTGTTCGGGGGATATGAGACGTCTTGGTTCTACTTAGGATTTCCAATTCAGTGTCCAAAACATAATAAGCTAATGACAGGGAGAGGACCATCAGTAGAACTCAAAGACATTATGTACTCCCCCAAGCGCCGAATTCCTGTGTGGTGGGTTGTGACAGATTTGCATAAACTCATAGGTAAAGAACAGATGCAGGTGGATAAAATGAACTGAACGTACTGGGAGGGAGAATTGCGAGTGACACCCCTTGGGTAATATCCGCGACTGATGAATTGGATGCGGGGGATCTTCAATCTGTATGTACAATATCAGGAAATTCAATAGTTTGGACGGTAATTATATCTTCCGAATCTGTACCCATTCTACATTTATATTCTGTGTGTCTGCACCCGATGTCATTGATTTGAACACTGAAGACTCCAATAGAAGTTGCTATTGTTGCACTCCAACCTCCTGCCGAATTTTCCCCTCTACGAAGCTGCCACGTTTCACATATGCACTTAAATTTTTCGCAATCCTCACGGGTGCTCCAACTATTTTATGGTTGGTGGCGTCCTCTCATTTTGAGTGGCAAGATTTAACGGAAGTTCTGAATAATAACCTGGACGCTCAAAGATATTGTAGGAGAGAGTAACTGTAGTACAGTCTTCTCTTGGTAAACATCTATCAATAGTTGCGGTTCGTATAGGAGTACCATTCAAACCAGGAGTATTTACGGTATGCAACCACTGTGTTCCCTTGAGCCAAAGTAATGAATTCCGCATGCATCATCTTCTGCATGAGAGTTTCAAGTGTGAGGGACTTGTCCACATTCTTGCCCCCACAGTATGCACAAAATTTCTACGGTTCCCATTAAGCCTTTCCTTATGCCTTCGTGTAAATAGTGAGGATGCACAGGGGAATCGGAACCTGTAATCATAGTAAGATAAGTGGTCAGGGAACTCCACATATTTACATGACACATGTCCCTGGGGTGTTCTTGGGGGGTGAAAATTGTAATAGAACATTTATAAAATAATGTGTCATATCACCCAGTACATGGTCTGAATGAACACGTCCTATGTGTTTGTTATTATCGTGGTACTGTTCTTTACTATTATTCTGGAAGGTAAAGGATGTGTTTTTATATATATCGCATGCAATTCCTGGTGCTGAATGCTACGGTTCATAATATCGGTTAAAAGGAAATATTCTGAACTAGTAATTTTACCTATATTACATTGAAATCTCCGTTTTACATCACATTGCCATCCCTGATATCTTGCCACATGATGTATGCATCTTCTGAAGGATGATGTAATAAATAGATATTTTTTTATGAAAGAAAAAATTCAGACACTGTAAGATGTCATGAAGAAGTACGTGGAATAATGGTGTGACTATGTATATTATATGTGCTAGGCCAGAAGATACGGTTTCGAAGAAATCTGCACTCTAGTTTGCTGCGTCTTTAGAGTTGGAAAAGAGCGTGCTTTTTCAATAAAATGATAACAGTCGAATTAGGAACATAGGTATTGATTATAAATCCGTCTTATATTCATAAAGTGTGCAGAGGAGTTCGCCCTGCCGATTAAAGTCAGTCCCTTGATCATGAAATAGGGCGTAGCCTGTTGGTTACTTCTCTATAGGACAGTACATTCAAATTGAGAAGCCCCTGCCAAAAAAGAAAAAAGAATTGTAATATTATATAATACGTGCAATGTCATGATACGCCATGTGGTAAAGTTCTGGTGCTTCATACATGATATATCCATTTATCGGAAAGTGTAACATATAACCTTAATCTGCAGAGCATCACAAAAACAAATATAGATACCGCATGTAAGGCGCCTTCGTAGCCCTGGGTTAACCATGCTCTTTTGGGATAAGGAAGGATATTTATAAATTCTCCGTCCCTTTTTGCTTCCGTTGTTTAGTTTTTTCTGATTAATTAGTTTCTGCTTCTTGTTGATTTGTGAACTGCCCCAAGTAATTCTGGAAACTATTTTTTCGCGCTATAACAATAAACCCACGTGAATTTATGCGCTGTTAATAATGCCCACCTAGAAGGGTGCGTGTGCAAGGAAGAAAAAAAGAATTGAAACAACTTAAGTATAACATATATCATGTCGTGTCATTGAACTGTATAGAAGGCGTATATTATAGGATTTTTCTCCTTCGCAAAGAGTGGCTGCCCTTTGGAAGCATATGCGTGCTTCGTTATTTAGGGACCGATCTCATGCGCGGTTGAGATATTATGAAGTAAGAGAAAAATACTCTCTTAGTATGGTGTTTTGAACGATGTGAATCACAGGATGTATACTTCTCTGGTCTGTATGATATTACATGTAGGACCACAATTAGAAATAATATGCAAGATAAATTCATTTTTATAAATAATTTTTGGGGAATTATTTTATGGAGCTCAAGAAAAAGTGACTGGGTAATTTTTTTATTTCGTACAACATAACAACGTGGTGGTAAAGGAATCGGTAGAATCAAGGAACTGTACCAACACGTAATGTTGCGGAAAAAAATGTTTCATCCAATTCAATTTTTTTAGGAATCTTCACGAAGCATCACGTAACGGAAGAGGCCAGAACACGAAAAAAATAAACACGCCTTACAGTGTGCCATATTTTGCTTACTACGATCTATATGTCACGGTTACTTTATGTACACCTAATACTAAAGTTCATCCGAGGAGACGGATCACAGGAGGAAGATGCTTGCAAATATATTTCCTACGGAATACTGAGTAATAGCGGCACTCCCCCAGGGTACTGTCCGCATCATGTGAAAAAGTCATTTCTTATTATTCTTCACTACTTCATTACGTAACTGAATCTATTTTTGTGGACATCTTGAAGGACGAAGAAAAGAGTGATCAGTCTTATTATAGAATTCTCCCCCTGCAGGGGCGAGGGTAGTATTATTTGGTTTATGGTGTAAATAGTCTTATGTAACCTGTATTATATTTGAATCTTGAGCAAAAAGTTTATATTCTTTTGATGCGCGACGCAATTAGTTGGATGTTGCCTGCTCCCTAGTACAGCAATTGTGGTATTATATAAAGTGTAAGATGTAGCCCCATAAAGAACCTATGTCTACGGAGAATCCAATTTTAGCACAGTGAATGTGGATAGAATATGTAGCCGCCCCAATTCTGGACAGCACAGAGGGTTCCAATTAGGTGGGGATAATGTAAAAAGAATTATGGTTGGAGATGGATCTGTGTCATACTATACAGGAGGTGAAAATTTTTCCTTGCGATGCCATCTATTTATGGCACTTGATTCTTACAAATACCAAGGGGCATTTTCTTTGTTTCGTTTTTTCCCTGTCCCTTGTCCTTTACACTAAGATGACTTTGCAGCATAGTTTGCAGGAACGAAGTTCACAGGAAATTATGAATAGGTGTAAATGTGTCAATACAGGACAGCTCTCAATAGACGTATTTCCACTCTGAGAATTGAAATAGACATTGAGCAGGAGACCATTGTGAATTCTTTAAGAGAGACTTCGAATTGGTTGTTCACATAACCTAATTCTCTGACCAGGGAGGATAACAGGAAAAGTGCGTGTTAGACAGTTGAATAATAAGACTGCGTTCAGATTAAGAAAGAGAACGCATGGCCTGATTGGAAGAGGATACATAAATCAGCAGGTGAGACGTCAACTATTATGCTCTTTACATGCCCCCTCGCGACACACTACTCCGTGACTCATGAGGAAGTAGATTAATTTGCTTGCTCATTAAGGACGAAGTCAATTCTAATATTAAAACCATACCCACGTCCACCTATTTATTTATTTTAATGGGGGCGAGTTGTTCGGAAGTACAAATCGCGAGTATTCGTGGAGGCATTCATATGACCTGTGTCTCTTCATGTTGTATATAAGTAATGGGCATTAATAGTAATTGCTGTGTCGGGATCACATTAATAATAAATGGTTGCAGCGTTATAAGCACGCCTTGGGTAGGGTCCTATAGGAATGAAAGAATTTTTAATTATTTATAGAAATCTGAAGAAGGCGAGTCTTCATATGTCATGCACTGTTTATATGTGTATCCAATTTTAACAAACTGACACATATTTAAATATACACCAGGGATGAAAACTCCATATAATCCATTATGGATAAAACTACAGACGACACAAGACAGGAGAGGGGATAATAGAAAAAGATATAAAAACATGAACTCCATGCGAGGTGTAGGATTAGTGTAAAATGATATAGTTAAAATATGACTCCTGTTCGTATTCATGATAAGGATCGTTTCCGTTTGTTGAGGTCTCTCTATGATCACATCTTCTACATGGAGGAGAGCATAAGAGAAAATACAGGAGGGGGCGTAGATCACATGCAAGGTAGGATAATTTGGCATATGTCCGCTACGGACGGGTTCTGCTGGGGAGATCTATGTGCGTTTTATTGTACCAAGAAGGAGCATTTTCTTATAAGTAAGATTTGATTTTTATTGAGGAGCCCTAGTTTTTTCGCCAGCATCTTTCTGTGTAGCGCAAGCGTTATGAAAAACCTTAAAGATTAGTAAGTGTGCAGGCGCATATTTATATGACTGCACACTCTAGTAATTTTTCCTTGAACCTTACAATGGTACCTATACTTATATGTAAATATGTATACATATATATGTCTATGTGATAATATTATTTTGATAAGTGGCATAATGCTAATATATTGCATCTAAACAGTTGTGATAGAACCTACACCACACGTCGGTGTACGCAAATGAATATTGCACACTGTAATAACCCACATATTAGAATATAATCCTGACTTTGTACAGTTGGTCACTTTTACGGGAGAGTCCTTTCCAGAAGTGTCAGGGTAATTCTTGTTGCTCGTTTCTTTCTTCTGTTTCATGATAGATTCTGCGATACTTAACTCGTCGTTTATTTCTGTGTACTGATTGGCGCGTGAAACTATACGGATGGACTGGAAGGCCACCTAAGAGGCAATGGTTTCTCAGGATACAGAATTGGCTACTATGAGACAAAAGTTGTTGAAAACATTTCTACTAAGTATTCAATTAATAATTAACTGAAGGACCTCATATTTATTCATTTTGATAATATCGCGCCCATTGATTTGAATCTGTTATTCTTTACAGGATATCCCCTTTTGGATATTGCGGTCAAAGGTTAGGTGAGCAGATCATGATGGTTTTAATGAAACTGTTAAATCTGTCACTACATCAGTTTAATATTAATTAAAGAAGAAATCCATTTCTGATCAAGGGCTTGACTAAATGGGAATAAGTATGCGAGTGAATAGTAAGAGTTAATCATTCTTCGCCGTACCCTGAAATGTGCGGAGGACAAGATATTGCAATAATTCTATTTAAGAGTTCCTCTTGTCCCGTTACGGGAGTGGCTGACTACTACCAATGTGCTAACGCGGTCCGATTAGTTCGGTTGAGGGGATTACTTATTATTGGAGAAATTTAACAAGGAAAAAAACAAAAAAATACCAGTATTAAATCCCTATGTAAAGCAACGGAGCATACGGTGATATGAAAGTATGTGAATCAGAATCAAACCGGAATCCATAGGGAATGACGAGAATAATGATAACTCACTTGATTGTGATTACCCCCAGATATATATAATACGAGAGGGAACAAAGATAGTGAAGGAATTGTGGGGGTGGTTATAATATATTACGACAAATACGTCATAGAGATTAGGAAGAAATTCCAGTATTGAATCATGAAGAGAAACTGACAATAACAAATATATTTGATTATAACGTCCTCATTTCTGCATATGATGAATGGTAGTAAAGTGACCAAACAACCTACGGCATTCTTCATTTGGAGTGGTTAAGCCATTTTACATTATGGGTATGAACTGTTGATGCATCAATTCTGAGAGGTATAAGCAGGATATTGGCGCAAGAAATACACGTAATTTACATCCTTCTATACATTGCTATCATTTCTTGAAAACAGCCTATGTGTTGTTGACTCCTTTACACCTGACCATGGAACATGTCCCCATGGATATACATACAAATATGTATATTCTTTCCCTTCTATATGTGGGATTAATTCATGAGTCATAAGAATAAGAAATGTTAACCTGGGGAATTATGATGCCCATCTGGCGTTATAAAGGAAAAGGCTACACAAGTGCACCACCAGAACGAGAAAGAATAGTACGGATGGTTAAACATCTTTAAGCACAGGAAAAACGTAATTACTAGTATATGCTGATTCAAATTAGAAGATTCTTCATTTGGCATAAAGATGTGCCCCCTTAAATTACACAGTTGTCCATGAGGGTTTTCATCTATGCATATATAAAGGGAGTATTGGATTGTTAAATTTGAACTGGTATAATATGAGTTGTAATTTAATATTGACTTCTAATTGTATTTTGCATACCATCGGAGGGGCCCCTACAGCGTCCAAATGTTTTCATGCCTCCCTGTGGAAACTCGTATGAGTTGAATACAATAGTGATATGCAGATCCAATGTTCGCAATGTGGAATGTTGGGCCGTCGTTCTTCTATGGCTTCCTTTATAGTTACCTTATTTTTGTGAATGCGTTCTCATGCCCCATCCTTCTTGTTAGTGTGTTTTTTGATGTTTCGATATCTTCACCAGTATCCCTCCGCATGTTGCATTATTCCTATGTATTTTCTCTCAGGTTTCATCATTTTTATGAGAGTGTTTTTCCATGGCGCTCCTTTCTTATATATGCGTGTTCATGTGGGCGAATTTCGCGAACGTGGTCTCACGTGGGATAATTTTCGCGGACGTTGTTTCATGTGGGCTAATTTTCGCGGACGTTGTCTCATGTGGCCTCATTTTCGCAGAAGCCCTTCCATGTTGCGTAATTTTGTAAATGTGCCTTCATGTGCGGTTTCTTGCGAAGGTGATTTCCTCTGGGCTAATTTTTCGTGGACGCTGTCCCACACTGCGTAATTCCTCGCGCACGCCTCTTCGTGTGGCGTAAATTCTCCACGACGTAGCCTCATGTGGCTTAACTTGTTCAGAGATGTTTCATGTTGATGAATCTCTGGGGGGTCCCCCTCATGTTTTATATTTGTGGCAGGCAAGCTGTTTCGTTTCGCTTCATTATATATATTTCTCTATTTAATTATTTCATGATGATACACCTTTCTGCCGCATTTCCTTCACGAGAATCTTTGGAGGGTTCGTTTATGATGAAATCCCTCGCAGCATCCTTATGAAGATACCACTTTTGCTGGCATTCTCATGAAGAGGCCTTTACCTGCCGCATTTTTATGACGATTTCTTCTTTGTCGTTTTTTCATGATGCTTCTTTTTTCTACATTTTAATGATGCTGTTTGTGCGAGTCATTGCGCTGCTCTCGTCTTACGTCACTGTGATTTGTATTGTTTCGCGGCGGCACTGTTATCCGTACTGTTTTGCCGCGGTAGTATGATGCTTTCTCTCTGTGTAGCATTTTACTAAGGGTGCTTATATCTCGCATGTGACTATAATAATGCTTCTTTGTCCTACATTTCTGCACAGCTACACTGCTGTTGTTGCGTCAATATGAAGATTTTTCTGTGTGTCGTATTTTTTTCAGGATGATATTTCCTGTTCCATTTTTATGAAGTTCTCTTCTTTTATGGTGCGTCAATGTGACGTGTATTTTCCCTGTAGGCCATCTTTTTTCGCAAGATCCATTTTACCGCGTTGTACTTGTAATATATTTTCTGGCTCGTCATTCCTATAGGGACGGCTTGTCTCGCCGTGTTACTATTAAGATTTCTGTTTGTGTTTCATTTGTTTCCTGACGATATTTTCTTCTTCGGGTGCCCCGATGAGTTTTCTTGTGCCACGTCATTATGAGAATTCCTGCTGGGGTGGCATCTTCCTGACGAAGAATCTCTTTACCGTGTTATATTCATGATATTCTTCTGTTAGGCTGCTTTTTAAAGATGCCTCTTCCTTCTACTATCCAACCGCGAAGATATTTTCGCGAGGCCCTCTTTTTATGAAGATATCTCTCTTCCGCAGCATACTTATGATCCTATTTTCTTGCGGCAGCCTCAATATATTGTCTTGTTTCATTTGTTTTATATGGATGCTCCCTTCTCCCGCGGGATCGTGAAGATGTTTTTCTCTGTGTCATCTCTTCTACGAGGATGTACCCTTCCTCGCGGCCTCGTGAAGATGTCCTTCCGTGTGGGATTCTCTGTATGAAGATGCCCTTTTTTTGCGGCATGGTCTATCTGTTGTCCTGCTTCTTATTGTTTCTATGAGGATGCTTCCTTCTCCCGGTATGTTCAGGATTTTCTTTCGTCTTGTCATTCTGAACATGTTTTTTTGCCCCGATCATTCTGAAAAGGTTTCTTTTTGCCGCATCATGGTGAAGATGCCCTTCTGGCTGTATCCTTGTGGATATGTTGTATTTATTATATTTTACTCTCTTTTATCACAATCCTCTGTTTCCTAAGATCTTCAGCAGCGTCCTTATTTTTTTCCTATGTCGGTGCATTATGAAGATTTGTCCTTTCTCTGGTTATTATGACAATGGCCACCTATTTGAAGTGTAAATATCATGACTATACAGCTGCAGTAGTATTACCAGACAGGAATAATATACCGATTTGTGAAAGAGCACCTTTATCCCTGGTGTATTACTGCTTTAAAAGTCATGATGTGCATGGAATACTATTATGTGAAAAATAGTGTTACGTGGATAATACTGTTAATTGGACAGCAAAATCACGTCAAGGGTAAGGATTTTCCTGGAGGATTATTGTAGGAAGCCTATTGACCTATCTGTAATACTCATACGTGCAAAGTACTGACATGCTTATGGTTTCTTTACATGAGGTGCACCTAACCGCCTGGGGTACTCCACTTAGCAGAATACTGGTTTTCGTCTGTAACGCTAATGCAACGCTCGGATTTAGGTTTAATACTGTTATGTGAAGTGCAGGGATATTCCAGAATCTTTGACTAAACAGTATTGACGTGTTTGGATTCTCAATCGTGAGGAATCCCAAAATTGTCATGGCACTGTTATAAGAACGTCCTAGTACCTCAGCTGTCTGCATGACCTCCAGTGCAATCATACTAAGGTGTACCATTATGTATTGTGCGTTGTGCCATAATGAATATCATTATATTCAAAATAGTATGTTATGGAAGAGTACGAGTCTGCCAGGAATATCGTCTTGTCAAGGGTAGTTTTATGTGGATTATACTTCTATTTAAATAGCACGGTTCCTTAATAAATATTTATGCTTTGCAATGCCAATATGAGGAGAGTACACACGAATGTATAGTATTGATATCTGGAGTTAGCTGACGTGTGTGGCATCTCGCTATTTGGAGAATACCAAAGTTGAAACAATCGTATTAAGTGATGTATCCGGGTGATAGGATAGATTTTGTGTAACCTCTTATCATTTGGGGAAAGATATCTTATGAAGAGTGAACAAGCTCCGGTATTGTTCTTATGTGAAGGATACTTCTGTGTCGAGTCCGCTAATGTGGGAAGTGCAGTTTCAATTGAAGAAAACTACTGTTATGTGGGGGGTGGTGTACCTCGATGAATAAGCCTATCCTTGGGTTATCATGATGTCAAGTGTCTTGATGTAAGTCTAATGACTTCATTAGAACACGTGCGGGATTGCGGAGCTCCTAAGGCCCATCTGTAATACTATTACTTAAAGAGTATTGCTACTCCGGGAGTATGATGATGTTAAGAGGAGTTTCTTGTCTTGAGTATTAATCATCCAGAAATGGTATTGTTTTACGGATACCATCCGATCTGAAGTTATGTGCGTTTATTACTAGGACTATATCTGTGGTACTATCCTTTAGAGAGTACCCTTGTACAAGTAATATTGTTATGTTAACAATAATCTCGTTTGGATAATACATTCATTTGAAGGGCACAGTTGTATGGAAAATATCAATGACTTGAAGTATCATTTTGTGAAGAATAAATAGATATAGGCCGTACTCCTAGCTACAGAGTGCTAATATCCCCGGTACATTCTTATTCGGACTATCAGAAAATTACGATAATACTGTCAAGTAATTTATGTTAAAGTCGATAAGATATATGGCATAATGTTTTATCATATGCAGAGAGTTACACCATACAGGGTACGAGCGTTTCCGTAATAGTTTTATATGAAGCGTACTATGGTATGTACCAGGGGGATCTGTTCATTGTTCCAACCTCTGAAGAGTATTACGGTTATGTATAGAAGCGTGTGCCTAGATGAGGATGACTATCTCTGAAGTGCCATTATGTAAGGGTGGTCTATTTAAGTTTAATGGTCCAATTATATGAAGTACGGGATTGTACAACCTTTAAGAAATGTCGGCAACACCATTATCCCGATAGGATTATGGTGCCAGAACTACTCTGATATGAATGGTACCCCTGTTTGTGAAATATTGATATTCTACGAGTGTCATTATTTGGAGAGCACTATTCCGTCGAGTGTATGAATATTGCAACAGAACTATTGCGTGGACAGTACAGATGTGTATGGATTTCCAATGGTGATGATTACGGAAGTTGGCGTAATACTGTTATATGAATGTACTAATTATTGACCTGTGGTAATATCTGTTGTGCATTGTTGTCTGAATAGAATACCTCGATAGGTAGTATGCATAATCAGAAACCATATTTTGTGAGTATACTCATATGTGTGTAGTACTGTCATTTACGGACAACAATTCTGTGCAGATTATGGATGTTCCTGAAGCAGAACTATATGGAGGGTAAAAATTTCGAAGCCCAGGATTTTGACTTATATTATAGGCACAAAACTGCTGTGTGGAACCTGTAGAAGTCCCTGAAGTATAATTATATTAAGAGTGGTGCATTACGTGATGCTTCATGAGTTTACCAGCACCGCTCTACCAAGTGTAAAGATATCATTAGATTAAGCCTGTGTGAAAATAACTTTTTAACTTCAAGTGTTGATATTCCCAGAGTACTATCATATGAATAATGCATGTGTGTGCGAAGCATTGATATAGAAGGAATAGCATTGTCGGGATGAGTACTACCATGCCCGGAGTAGTATGATTTAAATAGTACTAACATACTGCAGGTACCATAATATCTACAATTGTGTGTGTCTGAAAAAGACTATTATATGAATGAAATCAATGGATGAAGTTCGTAGATATACATGTTGTAGTATTATATAGACACGACAATTGTGTAAGGTGATGGGACATGTTGCAACTGTCTATGGATGTGAAGTATGGAGATATAGTACCAATATTATTCTATAGGCATTCAAGGATTGTACAAGTACTGTACGAACTAAATGATTTGAAGCGTCCAAACCGCCTGGAGCCGATATATTTGAGGGAAAACCATATACAGGTCGTAATATCATCTAAGAAAAATGAATATATGGAGAGTGTCATTCTGTTGAGTCAAATGACATGCTGAATGCACTACAATGTGAAATGTGATGATGTTCCTGGTGAAGTGTTACCTGAGGGGTTCCATTGCTCCTGCAGTGGCCTTATTTGAGGAGCACATCTGCGTAAAGGGTAAGGATATCCTTAACTGTTACTGTATATGAAACATACCAAGGTGTTAGTAGTACTTACATGTGGAGAGTACTTACACCGTTCTTGTATTGGTATTTGAAGAGATCAAGTGTACTTGGGGTACCATTATTTGTACAATATTGGTGTGCATTTCCCTTGCTGATGATGTGCGCGGATATAAGTGTACTACTATTATGTGACGAGTATAGGGGTGCATGTACTAGTGTATGTGAAGGATTCAGGGTTTATGTTTTCATTACATGGAAGACCCTATTCTGTGAAGTCCATGGATATTCCAGTATAACTATTGTCTAGGGAGTACCATTGTCTCTACTTTCTCAATGGTAAGGAGTCCGGAAGTTCCCATAGTACTGTTCTATGAAAGTATTAGTAGTCGAGCTATATGGATCACCTGGAGTGCTATTATACAGACGAAAGCATGATGTGTCAAGTTTTTTGCCTTTATGAGTAAAATTACCCTTGGAGTACGATTCTTTGATAGAGTACGATAATACAAGAGGTACCGTCGTGTTTACAGTAGTGTTTTGTGGATAATACTTTCATTTGAACACGATATTCGCTGAAGGAGTATTCATGACTTGGAGTACTGTTATGGGAACACTATAGATGTATGTATAGTACTCATATCTAAGAATGCCTGATATGGCTTGTACGATGCCATTTGATGAGTGCCAAAGTTAAGCCGGTATTATTAAGTAAAGTAAAGAGGGGTATAGAATTCATGACTTAGCTTTGTGCCGTATGAGGAGGGCCAACCGTTACGCAACGTGTGGAAGTTGCCATAGTACCTCCGTATGGAAGGTACACCTTTGTGGGACTCATGCATGTGTGAATTGCACGATTACTTGAAGAACACTGAGGTTATGTACAGAATAGTTTGTCCTGATGAGTACAACTCTCCTTGGAATAACATTATTTGAAGGGTCGTCATGTTGGTATAATGGCTGGATGATATGACTTGGGCGATTCTGCAGATTCAACAGGTGGCCTCCAATCATGTTGTCTAAAGAGTAGAGCTATACCAGGGCTACAATAATGTTAACCGTATTATTTTGTCAAGAATACTGATTTTCGAGGGGTCTCATTATTCGTAGGGTAAGATTCTAAGAAGTGCATGCATATTCTACAAGTGTAGATGACAAGGAAGTATACATGTGTCCCCATTTCCCATGTTGATGAATGCGGAGATTCTCGTAGTACTGTTATATGAAGGTATTAATGGTTGATCTATACTGATATCTGCAAAGTACTGTCCATTTAGGGGCATAATTCTATAAAACGTACGGATGATCGGCGGCGCAGTCTTGTGAGTGTACTCATATCTCCCTAGTGTGATGTCTTGGAGTGCGAAATTGTGGTGGGGTTCTGGATACCCCCATGCACAATTATTAAAAGAGATGGAACATCATAGCCTGCTGTTTAGGCTTCTATTATAGGGAAAGCACCCTATTCCAGAATTCATAGCACTCCCTGGAGTGTTATTATATTAACAGCCGTATAATGTGTGGAACTGCATGATTGGGGGAGTACCACTGGAGCAAGTGTACACATGTGCGTGGAAGAGTATTGTGTGAGAATTGTTTATTGGCTTCCAAGGTTGACCTTCCCAGAGTCCTATTATGTGAATAGTGGGGATGTTTGCGGAGTATCAATATATTAAGCATAACATTGTAAGGTGAATACTACTGTACAAGGAGTACTATGATTTAAAGTGTATGGACATGCATGCCGTATCGTTATCGTTATCCTTCGTCCCTGGCAAGGATGGTAATGTATAGATTACTCCATTGTAAGAAGTAGAGAAATATACTGGGTGTATTATTATAGGAAAGGTCTGATGATATAAACAGTACACATGTGTCTAAAGTGTAAATACGAATAAAGAATACAGGTGTATCAAGAATATTATTGTATAGGTTTATCGGTTATGCTGTTATTGTAAGGAAGGGAAAATATTTTATAACTAACACAAAGGTTGTAGAACATTCATTTGAAACAAATTATTGTTCCTGCACTCGTATGATATGTAGAGAGAAGGGAAAATGAGAAGTGGCATCCTGTGGAGTGCAATGATATTCAAAATACAGTATTGTATGAGGGATACGGATATTCTCAAAAACCGTCCTTTGAAAAATAGGGATTTTCCTACAATTTGGCCATCGAAAATGCAAAAGTGTCGGAATTCCGGCCTATGTGTTCCAACTTTCGGTTCCTATTCTTTGGACGACACCAATCATTGATTAGTATAGATCTCTATGAAATAGTATTATGTGAAGAATTGAGGGCTACATTTTAAAGAGAAGATCAAGCCATTAATCACCCGCAGGTGCAAGCGCTGTAGCTGTGCCGAATGTATTATTGCTGGAGTAATACAGTAGAAGCAGAAATACTTGCATATGGACAATGCGAGGATTCTAGCGGAAATGTTGTTTGTAATGTACAGTGTTGCAGGAATGCTTTTATGCGAACGCCTAATAACATAGCGTTTTAGATACGACTAATTGGAGAACGTGACTAATTGAGGAATAATGATTTATGTGTAGTATTATTTTAAAAATATCGCTCCCCCCAGGACTACGGGCCTGTGGAATGTACGCTTAGCATACAGTCCTATTATATGAACCATGCGTCTATACCTCCAGTATTATTTTGTGTACTGTATACATGTCTCCTGAATATTATTCTGCACCAGGTTCATATTTTACAGTTTTTTTATTTGGAGACTATTATTGGCTGAAGATAACACATCTCGATGGGGAACCATGATATCAGGAACATAATCGTGCGGATTCTATGACTGGAATACGTTTATATGGAAAACTTAGGCAAACGGGTGCTATTATTTGAAGGATACAATGAGGCGAAGGATAGGCACTTCCTTGGAAGACTAATATATAAGGAATACATTTTTCAGGACCATTATTAAGTATGTGAGAAGGGAACATTTCCCTAGAGTATCACTGCATAAACAGTAGGAGAATCCCCAGAGTCCGTATTTTGGAGTCGTCAAGATTTAGAGCAGGAAGCACCATAATTTAAAAAGAGATATTTAGTAAGAGATAATAGAGTGGATTCAACGGTCTTCTTGGAGGGGTTCCAATCACTAAGCGTTACACATATATAGAAAATACCAACTGCCTGCGGTATATTTGTATTAACTCTAACAATCGGCCTTACAGCAACTGTTTAAAGAATAACCCTGTGTCAAGGGTAATATTCTATGTAGAACAGTGCTGTGTGAGGAGGAAAATTCTTTAAGATAATACAGAGGTTTAGAGGGTCGAATTCTTTGAGGAGGACGGCAATTGTAAACCTTATACCATTTCACCAATACACAAGCTTGTAAAATAATTCCATTCCAGGAATACGCATATACCACTCCTAAGGCTATTCATGGTGTATAAGAGACTGAGGGATACAATCACTAAAAGGGGTTCCGAAATACCAAGAGTGTTTATATATAGGAAACCCTTCTTATAGAGAAAGTGACATTGTAAGTACAGTAATACATCGTAAACTTTGATTATTCCCTCTCATTATTATTGTCATATAGATTCAATAATTATCCGGGTAGTATTAGGAAAAAATGATCACGGAAGATTTGCACACCTGCCTTAATCTGTAGTATTTTCCTCTTAACAGGACTCGAAATCGATGCGGTACTATTAAAATATAACAATTATTTAAAATGAAAGATTAAACTTCTTATACTCTAAAGAGGAATAGGAGATTATAAAGGGAATAGTACTATATAGAACGGGCTGTTTCTCGTGGAGAGTTAGGAATAATAATAACATGGAACGAGCGAAGGGGATAAAATGATCATAAGAATAGACATAAGATATTAAACAATCATTAATCTAAAAGGGGGGGGGGAGCAGGCATATAGGAGCGGATGACTATAATAGAATATATATACGAAGGAGACTGACATATTTGAGAAAATTATCTACTTCAAAGAACCGAGAGGGATATATGTAACACCATATTAATACACCACGAGCCAGTGCGGATATCAACATGACGATCAAAGTGGAAATGCCTAAAAGGGAAGGTACATAATTAATACATACAGAGGAAACAGCACGAGAAGAGAGGATACAAGGAAAGATGCTCAGGGGATGAAGATTAGACACTACACCTAAAGCATAGAAACCAAAAAAACAGTAGGGGTGACACATAAGGAATAATGTGAGCAGCAGATCTTTCCCTCTGACAAAATAGATATATGAGACGGAGGGTTTCATCTTATCTGATATATAAGCAGAGGAATAGGGGCAGATCATATCTTGAATCTGTGATAAGTTCATGAAGTATAATAAATTCCACAGTAGCTTCATGTTTGTCCGCATCTAAAAATATAAAGAATGATAAAACAGGCGTCACATTCATCCAAAGAGGTGGATGTAAATAGTTAACTGGTTTTCATCCCCACTTTTATGCATAAGGGAGTATAAGGACATACAATCCAAATATTCACCTATTGGAATGAGAACATGTCCTATAAAACTCTATTACAACCCCATGAAGTTATGAAATTCTAATAACAAGTGAGTACAAGTCAATAACCACCTCAAGATAAAGGCAGTGATATCATGTTTATATTAGTTTTAAGTGTAACTCTATATAAACATCTACTCAGTAATAGAGAAGGGAACTCCCTTAATAGTAAGACCAGTAGGTTTATGAAACTATTATGTGTTATTCCCCGTGGTTAATTGAGCCAAATTTTAAAAAGTAATGATGAATTCCTGTGTGGATTCATTGAATAGCCAGAAGATTCTTTATGATTCAGTACATTATTCCACAGCACATTACCCGCATATTCTGGCTGAGGAATAGCAGGATAAATGGTAGGGTAGAGGATATTGTGGCTTAGAGGATATTATGAGAAATCCTCGAGAAGGACATATCGTGATGTACTAAAAGCTAAAGAAATGGGAAGAGGTAAGGCAACACACAAAAAGAATATAATGATTACAAAGATACTGATGAGCGATAATGTTTATTACAAAGAAACAGGCCAAAGCGACTAAGAAGATAACAAATCCCAGCTACGGGAGAGGAGGCTAAGAGAAATCAGCACTACTAGAGTAGGTTAAGAGGTTCGACCCCATTAAGTAACAAGAACTAATATAAAGCAGAACCCCCAGACAACAATAGCGGGCCGTCCCTCCCACAACAAACTGACAGAGGAACGACCCAAGAAGACATTAGCGCTCCGATAACCGTAGAATAAGAATCATCAAACATCAACAACTATACCGATAAACGACGTAGTCGAAGAAATAAAGTAAAAAATATGGACGAAATAGTAGGGGGGAAGAAATAAACGGGCAATTCTGAGAAGAAAAAGGAAGAAGCAATAAAACAACCTGCGAAGGTGGATGAGAACTAGCCAAGTTTTAGAACAGGTATGACTCGAACCGACTCCGTCCTATCCGGAAGATAACGTCATATACTATGAGCAATTAAAGGAAGCACAACGCACCAACGAGAAAAAGAAGTTCCATCTCAACCCAACGAGGGAAAAAAAAAAACAGGAATTAGAGTAGTTAGCGGGGAACCCCCCCCCCCTGAAAATATCATTGCCTAGAAGTATAGGAGCCCGAAGAACTAGGAAAGATCATTAAAATTCTATATTAATGCGAAGTATGGACTGGAGTGGACCCAAGCGTAAGAGGAAGCGAAGCCTTCCCGTAAGGATAAAGAAGCTATATGTGGAAAAGAGAGGTAGCCCCCTGCAAGAGAAATAACATGTAAAGAGGAGTAAAAATAAGTATCTATACAGTGGAGGGATTAAAACAGGTTCAACATCCCCCATCTGATCTAGCACTAAAGAATAAAATAAAAAACAGGAAACAGATAATGATAGCAAGGACCCAGATAACAATCGGCGTACCACTCCAGGAGGAAGTGGAAATAAAGGAAGGATATAGAAATTTATGTATAAAAACACCAGATAGTACAAGGCTCCAGGAAGGGAGTTCAAAAGAATAAACCCGCGAAGAGAAGGCCTAAAGTTAGGAAAGAGGGGAGAACAACAAAATATACCAGATAAACCAAAAGAAATCAGTAAAGGAGTAAAAATCTGTAAAGGCAGAAATGGACGGAAGGAACAAAATAGAGGAAGAGGGAGCAAAGAATAGAAGAGGAACCCTCGATGTATTGCGTAAAAGGAGAATGATGATAATAAGGCAATTAACTGATAGAGTAAATCAGGGAAAACGCCAAAACACGAATTACCCCACCAACAATCCATACAAGGATTGATATCTTCATCAACTCACCAATAGGACATGATGACAAATAAGGTAGCAGTATAAAATCAAGGCAGAAACGAAAACAATATGAAAGAAAAAATTCAGCCCGAACAGGAAATAATGAGAAGCAGCTAGGAATACTAACAAGTCAAAACGCAAAGATACCAAGCGTCCCTCCAGACAGGGAGACGTACACAAAATACCCAGTGGAAGGGGGACCAGTAAGCAACGGCAGGGGGGGGGAGAGGAGGTATCCGACTAGCAGATACAATAGGACGAAGGAGAAATAAACTCAGGAAAGAAGAGTCCGTAGACTAAAGCATCGATAATTAGACACGAGGAACTCTGGAAAAAATTTCAGGAAACGTCTCAAGAGACAAAAATTCTAAATCATTGGAAGAAGGGAAAAGAAGGATAAAGGAAAAGAAAACACACGCCCAAGGACGTAACAGGGACACGAGTGAGATTCTCCGAGGAACAAGAAGAACGAGCCGAACCCGTAGAGAGGGGAGTCCCACCCCAGAAGCAGGTGATCAGGGAAGGAATAAGTAGGGGAAGAAAGAAGGATTCTTGATCCTGCAAAAGAAGGAAGGAAGTCCTAAACAACAATCAGGGGGATGCCACGATAAAGATATCGGAACACAGGAGGGAACCGAGAGAATGTTAACACAAGGAATAAAAATCTAGAATATATTAAATTGTATAAAAGTAAATAATAGGACTAAGCCAAGAGGAGTTAAAAACAAAAAAGAGGATGTGCCTAAGTTCTAAACAACAGGGGAGGAAGAGGACAAGCCCCAATCCCGCATTGGAAATTCAAGGGAGAATTCCTCCCAAGGGACGCAACAAACATATCAAAAGGGCCAAAAGCAAACGACCAGAGTCTAGGACATAAGAAAACCACCAAAAACTATTATCGAATCCCAGAAACAGGAAGATCCCAAAACTTTGGACCAATAAAGAAGCACAATGAGCAGCAGAAGAAAAAGGACACAAGAGCGAAACAGAGCTACCATCTAAATGACGAGAATGAAAAAATATCTCAGGAGTCAATTCCGCCTCAGTTCTTTTAATATTTAAGAGGGATACGAATATAAATACAAGGAAGCATCGCCCGAATGAGTAAATGACAAGAGTCCCAACCTCAAGGGGACTTCATAGAGAAGATATCAATTCAAAATGTAAAAGGAAACCACCAGACAGCCTCATCTTCAAAAGGGCTAGGAGGAAGCAACAAATTCTCCCAAGAGAAACTAACAACCCCGAAATGACATCTCTAGGCGTAAAAGACTCTAAGAGAAGAAGCCGAAAATCTGAAACCGAAGTAAATCGGAAGCGCCTCCAACAGGAGGATAACCTCTCTCGGAAGAAGTTGTCGCCAACCCAAAAAGTACGAAGGAATAAAAAACAACAGATCAAAATGAAGGAAAGGTTGCATTATTCAAGAAGGATCGACAAGGAACCCAATCCCGGAAATAGAAGATAGAATAATCATCACTCCAACACCACCCTGACTAAAAAAGGATAGCAAGTTCAAAAAGATAACTAGTAGAGGAAACATGCAAGTGAAGCCTAAATGCAGAAAGCGACCAACTCAAAACGACTAACGATTAATAAAAGACATATCCCTTAGATTCTAAAGCCCGAGGACTGGAGTAGCAGGCAGAAATTTCAAGGGAATCAATCGGAAGGAAGCCAGACTCTGAAAAAAACTCATTCCCAGCCTCGAAAAGGAACCAACAGCAACAAGAAAATTAGAAAGGAACTACTAGGAAAGAATCTGAACGACATTATTACGCCGGGCCTCCCGAAAGGACTAAGCAGAGGTCAAAACCGTAGAATAAAAACAGAACACTTAAACACAGGACACAGCAAAATAACTCTCCAAGAATCCAAAAAGAAAAAAGAAAGAAAAAAAAGCCCACACGAAGTTAACCCAGGAAGCAGAACAGGAACCAAGAAGTCAAAAGTAAAATCCAAAAAATAAACCTGATGGAACCACGTATCTCTCCACAGGGGAAAAACAATAAAATAAGAAAAGACTCACGGGTAGCAACAACTCCCTAAACCAGAAATAACAGGATCAACTAAGACAAGGTATGAACAAAAGGCTCCAAGAACTACTACGCCGCACCAAATCCCCGAGGACCTTATCAACTGAAATGCAGAAGTCAAGGAAAAAATTAAGAAGCGGGGTTGATAAATCACAACAGAACCGGCAGGCACTAAATCCAAATGAGAGACTAGATAATACCCATGCTACCGGGAAAATCCTCGAAAAAGGCCTAACCAAAGGAGAGAATAGGTGTAGAAAACAGCCTGGCTATCTACTGAAGAATAAACAGCTAATGAGAGAATTAAGGAGTACAAGTACAAGGGAATAAGCCCACAGCACGAAAGGAGAGAAGATTCAGGAATAGGTTAAGGCTGAAACAACAATCCAACTCCAAATAAATGAAAAACTCACCCCCCAAATCTCCTGAGAAGGAACCAAGAAAACAATCATCCAGAATCTTGGGAAGAAGATTTGAAAAAAGTGACTAGACCTAAACAGGAAGGCAAAAAGAAGCCAGAGAATGAAATACTCAGAAGGAACCGAGAAGCATTAGTAGAAAATAATAGGGACAACACCTCGGCCACAACCCCACCGAACGCGACTATGGTATTCCTAAAAGGAAAATCTGGAAAAAACCTAAAGCCACCAAATGACACAAGGTGAGGGAAGACGCACCCTAACAACAATGAGGAGAGCCTCAAAGGATTAAGGCTATAAAAGAGGGGCCAAATTGAAACAAATAAAGAGGGAAAAGTAATACTACCCAAAGCTTCAGTGAACATCAAGCAAAGCCTCCGGAGGTGATCAATCGATGATCGGCAAAATCAAGAGACAGCACCAAAACCAAACAAGATTCAACTGAAAAAAACAACCAGAACTCTGCCAAAAGTAAAAGAAGCAATTAAACACTAAATCGGACGGCAAAGGAGACAGAGCCGAAGAGAACAAAAGAACAAAAGGAGTCACGGGAGGATAACCAACGGAAAAGGCCAAAAGGAAGGACACACAAAAGCTATAAACTTAAGGGGGAGAAATGAAGATATAATTAAGAAAGACAATGGAGCATGAGTAAGTCCAGGTATCAGATTAGGGGATATGAAGACAAATGACAACCCAATCCAGACCAAATATGGGTGTAACAATACAAATCCCTCCAGCGCAAAATAATAACACCCAAGTAATCAATTAAGAACACTTGACAAGAAGAGTCTGGAACCAGTCTGAACTCTCCACGAAGAGTTAAGAGGGATGGCATATCCAGAACCCGAAGGAACAACATTAAAAGCAACTAGGACCGAAAACTCCCAGGCGCCTAGTCAGGGGAGCACCAAGACGAAAATCCCAGAGTGAGACGAATTCAAGAAAAGGAGGCCAATGAATAAAAGGCCACTATGGACCGGCCGCTATGTGTAAATGACCAATACTAGAAGCATCCCCGTGAGGAGTTATGTGGAAAACAAGGAATGTGAACCCCTATTCAGGGAGTATCCCGGGATCGGATGGAGCTGGGACAGAGAAACTGACAAACCAAAGGAGCCAACTCTCCGAACAAGATGGATGAATAAGAAGCCAAGAGTAAAGGAAGATATAAAGGGAAGAACCAGAAGTCATATCGAAAACGACCCCCCAAAATTAAGGACCAGGCGTACCCCTATGACTCCAGGGGGACACCGCGATAGAAAGATCTTATCTCAACCGATAGGGGATCTTAGAACCCAAGTGAATTCGTAAGACGTAATATCAGAAGGTTAATGGTCTCACGATCAGGAAGGGGAGGACGAGACAGACAAGGGAGGCTACAGCTTAGGAGCACAAGGAGAAGGAGCAGAATATTAAAGGATGGAACGGGATAGTCACACCAAATCGAGCATCACCATCTAGCGGAAATAGGGAGACAACTAACTGAGCGTGAAGCGTAGCGCCTCTGAGCCTGAGGTAGAGTGCACTAAAAGTAAAGAAGGGACTAGGAAGAAGGCTGAACGGCCGACCGGAGTCAAGTCAGAGCAATCTAAGAAAGAAGGCAGGATGGAGGAAAGGAGAAGTGGAAAGGGAAGAACCGGCGTGCTATGAAGAGGGACGAAGAGAGCATGAAGAACTAGGAGGGTGAAAAACAAGGGAAACATTAGGAGTCAGGAAGTAATAAGGAAAACCACGAGGAGGGTAAGTAATAAGGGAGTCTTAAACGAGACTGCTAGGATGGAGCAGGTGTCTCGCTTACGTAAGAATAAAGGAATCGGCTCCTTCAGAGCAAGGAATGCAACAGATAAGGAACCTCAGGGCCGAAACCACCCCGAAGAGTCGTCCAAGAGTCCCAAATTCTGAGGGGAGAACACCCGAAGCGAAAGATAATTAGGGAGTTGGATTTGATGAAGCGCGAGTCAGAGAAATCGTTTAAAGTGCGTAAGGAGTGGAGCAACCGACTCAGATGGATTCTTCGGTCCCCTCCGAATGAGGAAGAAAAAGGAAAAAGAAGAGTCCGACTACGAGCCCGTGTAAAGGACGTTATTAAGAATTATGTCTCTCACGGATAAAAGTGGAAAAGTGACACTAAGAGGCTCCAGGGAAGGGGCACGGCAAAATCGGAGGGGCAGATAAGGGGGGGCGTAACAAAGAGTGCCAAGCCCAGAACTCCTCCCAGAGGAAGAGACAGACATAAGCAACTAATCAGGCGAAGAGGATGTAAACCCAGAGACAGAGGGGGAGGAGGGGGGAACCGTCTGTCATGAAAAGAGCGGAAGATGTCAACCAGAGGGGGGATGTCCCTGAGGCCGGAGGGAAGGGGACCAAACACCAAATATGAGGCCCCTCCGTCTAGGATTGGAGGCAGCGGATGTAGGAGTGGCCCAACCAAAGGAAACGAACAGGGGAACAATAGACGACAGGAGATGCATGCAATGGCAAAAGGTAAGTAGGATCGGGGACTACACCGAATCCATGCAGGGAAGGGGGACCAACAAGGCACCCCCCCCCCAAACCACTGCCAAAAGGGAACGGACAAGCGGATGCGTGAAATGAAGAGGAGGATCAAGGGAAGGATTCGAAATTAAAGAAGAAGAAGGGGGAAGGAAGTGGTGCCCATAAACCGTCTCGCGACCCAGGGCGAGAAGAAGGCAAGTGGATGAAGAGTGAACAGATGAGCAGAGTAACCCAAAGCATGGCATTCGTAGGTGTAATCTGTCACCCGAATGATGCATCGATTCCGAAGGGAGACCAGTATCACATCTCCAATGTCACAAGGAGAAGAAGCTGAAAGAAGGGAACAGGCCGGAGTCGAGCAAAACCAACAACCGAAGAAGACAGAGGCTAGGGACGAGTGCATTTTCTGGGTGAATTTAGATGGCGTCGTAGAATCAGGGCAAAAGTCCAAGAAAGGGGGGGGAAGGATATTACGAGAAACACGAAAGGAAAGTAAGCAGAAGAGGAACTAGAAACACAAGAACAGGAAGGACAAGGGGGGAAGTACAGAGAGGAGGAGAGAGACATTGGAGGAGAGGGGCCAGGCAAACTCCTCCAAGCCACTTTCTGAGTGGAGTCTTAGTAAACAGACTGCGAGGGATAAGAATCCGAACGAGAAAGACAAGAGAGAGTGTCAGGGCACGAGGAAGGAAACAAACTGCAAAAAGAGACTCTTAGACACGTAAAAGAAATAACAGAGAAAGGAAAGACTCGAAAGATAGAAGGATCAAACAGAAAAAGTCAACAAGGTGAAAGGCGCGAGGAGGCAGTAGATATTGTATCAGAGACAACACCAACAGACCACCTTCAAGATCAGAACGTGAGAAGCGATAGAACGAAATGGCGGACGGAGGACTAAGTGGGTATATTGGCGAAGTTATCAAAGAAATGGGGTGTGGTGGCGCTACCAAAAGGGCCTCGCAGCGAGGAGACCCGAAATGGTGCAGAGAGAATCCGTGGGAAGGAGCTGGGAAAAGAATAAAGTCCTGGGAAGAGTCAGAAGAGGGTAAAGGACGATACATGACGGTACTACAGGAGGGAACTCGGGCAAGAAGTTTATGTAAAAGTATAGATTGGTGGATGAGGAATATTCAGCTAAACGAACAAAGACATTACGAATGGGGACAAATAACTTGTACACCAGAAGCTACCGGTTGGTTAGGAGGAAATTGGGATCAAGACAAATGCATAGTAGATCCAGACCAGGACGTCTGGGGACTATATAACAGTGGAAGAGAGTTAAGAACAAGTCAGAACATTGAGAGAAGATTGAGTTTATGTATGGATCTAATGACCATATTTATGCAGGTGTTAAATGATATAGGCGTAAGCGAAGAAGAATGGATTAGCAACAACGAAAAAAAAGATCCTTGCGATGATATGTATAAGAAACTGGAGGGATGGATAGGACCCAAAGCAGGCAAAAAAGTAATGGACGATTGGTTTGCCCCAAAATCAAGGGAAGGACAACCAAGCCAACGAATAATAAGGATAGAAAATTCAAATAAGGGAGGTCCATGGGGAGAATTTTTCGGCCTGGTCAAAACCATAGCGGTTGGATTGCAGTGTTCCCAAAGTGCCGACCAGGGAGCAGAGTATATGACAAGTTGTGTATATAGAAACGAGGACAATTGTCAACCAACTCCTCCCGAAGACCAAATCAGCAAAATCCAAGAGGTAAGTTCAAAAGAGAAAATACCTGACAAACAATCACAAGAGAGCACGTGAAAGAAGAAGAGACGGTAGAGAGACGGCAAGAATTACATGAAAGAGGGAACGTCAGAAGATGACGGGATCAAATCAGAGTCATAAGGGGACGAATGAACACGTGATGCTAGCGGTTGTTTATGTGCGGGATGGAATAAGCGGCAGTATAAGCCAGAAACGGCGAGAAAGAAAAACGACCAAACCAAATCTTTCCATTGGAATTTCAGGAATGGATCAACAGGGACAAGACTGGCCAAGAGGTAGAAACTCAATTGACAAAAACGGAAACCAGGACAGGCGAACAACTAAAGCAGTATATTGAGAAGTCAGAACCCAATACAGTAGGCGCAATAATTGGAGGGGTTCTAAGTATAATTTTAGCAATGAGTAGTTTATATGGCATATGGAGAATAAGTAATACATCATTAAAAGCAAGAAGAGAAACCAAGAAACCAGAGGCACCAGAACAAATCAACAAAGTAGGCGTAAGATATCCAGTTACGTTCTCTTGAAATTCAGAAGGGGCCAAGAAAGGAGGGGATTGAATAGGAACCCAGGAAGATAGTAAAAGAGAGTCCCCTAGTCACAAATTGGACTCAAAATAAAGGAACGGATAACCCCACGAGAAGGAAGGAAAGAACAAGCCATGCAACTCCAGCAATAAGAGAAAAAGGGAATAAACTAGAGATCCTATTAAGCGAACTAAAGAGGCAGGAGCCAAAACAGCCCGACTCTTGAAGCAGAAGAGTTAATGGGGTAAATCAGACAACAACCAAACTACGAATGGGCCTAAGAAGCTAATCTAACGGAAGGAAAAGAAAGAACAGGTAAGAGTAAAATTTCCCAGTTCAAAATAGATATATAAGGACAAAATAACTAAATAAGGGGGATATAAGACCAAGGAATGCAAAGCGGCTGGTAACCCCACTACCTATTTCAGCAGAGTGAAGCAAACAAGAAACCCCCAGCACCCGGAGAAAAAGCCAATTCCAAGATAAATAAAGAAAAAAAAGGAAATGAAATATCAACCCCGAAACCAACACCGAAACCGGATAAAACATGTAGTGAGCTAGTGAGAAAAACAATAGAAGTATCTGAAAGTCACTAAAAACGGCTGGAGGAAGGACAAAATCCTAAATAAGCTGAGGTATTACAAACCCAAAGCCACATACCTCGTATAAAAACAAATGAAAGTTACAACGAAAAGACGAACACAACCCCAAAGAAGCAGGACTTCCCCAGATTTTAGGGCAGAAGAAAGAGCAGAACTATAAATTTAAGCATCCATTAAAAGAGTCCAGCCCTCTTACATAAACCAACTGATAGCCGATAACAGGAACATATGCGCAATCCTAAAAATCAATTCTACGACGGGGGAAAAATATCAATAGATGTAAAAAAGGAGAATTGCAACATCAATCATAGAACAAACAATAAAAACTGCCAACAGCACTAAAAGAGCCGAACTAAACACCAAGACCCAGATGAATATAGTCAGTCAACTCCATAGGAGCAAACCCAGCCAAATTAATCACAGAACACCAAGTTGAACAAGATACAGATGACAACAGGAATACTCCCAAGGGAAAACATGAGAATCTAGAGAAATAACCAAAAGAAACAGAAATGAAACACACAAAAAAAGAGGAAACCACGCATATAGACCGTATAGTCTAAAAGGGGATTAGGGAAGCTTCGGATAAATATATAACCGAAACAAACAAAGAGGTATCGGCAGAATCAAGGAGATAAAGTAACTAGTGGATTAATTATTATGAAAGAAGGAATCGATTGAAGCTCAAGATGTAGAAATATCACAGAAACAACTCAGAAGAGGATCAGAGGATTACAACTACCTATCTGGAATTAGAATATTCTTAGACACCCCACAGATTAATCCAATATGAAAAAACTGTCACAAGTGATCAAAGTGCGGACTGCAAGCCCAAATGGAAAACTGACAACTCAGAAGAATTTTGTTAAGGCAGAATGAACCGGACCAAAGAAAACCTCCAGAACATTCGGCTCGTCTAAGTAGCTGAAGGGATAGCGGGTAAATCTGTGGGGCCCACCACCCAGAAACTCAGAAATTAGAAAAACCTTGGAAAGAGTCAATCAGTCGAGTTGGCAACTTCCGTAGCATGATGGCAAATTCTAGATAAGTCTCAACCGAGGAAAAACCCCCCAGGAATAAACTCAGGGGAACCTCCCTCCCTAGGCAAAAGCAAGCAGCGTATTCGATTGGGCAGGTGGGGTTTGAAAATAGGATTCCGCAACAGATTCTTGCCTCTGAGGTTAGGTCTTAGATTTCGCTTAGAGGGAGGGCTTGGGGGATAGGAGGTTTGACGTTTAAGCTCTAGTGATGGGGGTTCCGTTTTCGTATGAGGGTCCAGACTTTAGGGTACACGGTTTAGGCTCTAGGATTGAGGGTTTACGGTTCAAGGGTTTAGGGTTTAGGGTTCAGTGTTTAGGGTTCATGGTTTAGGGTTTAGGTTTCAGGGTTTAGGGTTCAAGGATTTAGGGGTGAGCATTTCGGGGTTCACGATTTAGCATTAGCCTCCAGGGTTTATGTTCTCGGCTCAGGGTTAAGGGTCTGGCGTTTTGGTTTTAGGGTTTAGGGTTTAGGGTTTAGTTTTATGGTTCAGGGTTTAGGTTTTTGGGTTTAGTGTCCATGCTTCAGGGTTTAGGGTTTAGAGGTTGTCCTTTTGGTTTATGTTCAGGGCTCAGTTTTCATGGTTTATTCCTCTGCCGTTTAGGATTTTGGGCTTATGGTTTAGAGTCTTTTGTTCAGTGTTTAGGATTAGAGTTCCCGTCTAGCGTTGAACTTATTTTTATAAAGTTTTATCTTCATGGTTTAGCCTTCTTTCCTCATAACCTTCAAGTATTTTCCTGCCTCGTGGCTTCTTCTTCATCTATAATCTTTATGATATATATTATCATGCATTAGGTATTTTTCCTACACTACACGTAACATCGTGAGGCTGCTACTCCTTATTCAATATTTTTGACCTGTAAGAGATATCGGCAGCTGCACATTAATGTTCTATCCATCACCAGAGCTTGTTGTTATAACATCTGTTATAGAACACAGTATGATGCTGAAATTTCACATTCTCATTTATCCATCAATATTTTCTTCGTATATCTGGATAGCGTTTTCACAGAATTGGGAATTATTTTCATTAACATAATAGATGCTCTGTCACGCTCCTCATGCTATGTGACATATAATTGAAATTATAACCAAATTGTATGGAGCACCCGCACCTCCACTTATAATATATCTGCATCTCCATAATACGGCATACATATATTTTTGTTGCATGCTCAGAAACAGACTGTCTGAATGTTGACAATTCAGATTTTACGTTGTCACTAGTGGGTAGTTTACTGCCTCACAATAAACCATCACCTATAGAGAAACTATAAAGAAATAGACAGAAGGGCTAATTATCTAAAAGTAGGCATCAGAATATTCACAGTGATAGGAAGGTACTATAATTTATCTGTAAGCTCTTATATATTAGAGAGAAGAATCATGTATGATACTACAGTACAGGTTTTTTCAAGAGTAGATTGTAGATATCTGTGCAGGAACGAGAAGAAGAAAAAATATATACTAATCGGATTATCCTTGTTGCTTCAGAATGGTTTCTCTTATAGAATCTACTTGTGAATGCTATTTCCATAAAATTTCACTCCCTTTGGATGCCTATTTAAGAGTAATGCAGATGATGAATATAATCCTTTCCTGAAACCTTCATTTACGAAAGTGGGTTAAATACCTTATCAGATTTCTCTTGATACCAGTTATGACCAGTAAGGACAGTTACTATGTAATCATCATAATAAGCATTGAGGAGGAAGCTGTGGAATGAAGGTACCGACTAGCTGGATCATTATCTCCTAGGAGGGATTATCATGGCATGCTAAACTAAAAGGAAATAAAAATGCACATAGAGATTTCTCTATATTTGCATATAAATCTAGCCATATGATTGTAAAAACTGCAAGATAAAGTTATGATAAGGAAGCATCTTAAAAAATTAATTACTTGGAATGAGAATATATAATCATTATAGTGCTATGTGGCCAGAATTATCCACTACAGTTGGATTACTCGATTATTGCAGAATATACGGATTCTTTCCATCATCTGTGAAGACATATTTACCTGGAAATCCGGTTTATTACCATTATATATTATGTTGTATATAGGTATTGTATGGATATCATCTGCAGAAGACAAGAAGCATCCATTTACAGAATTATCAAGAGATTATTTTACACCAATAGAGAAAGGAAAGAACTAATTGTTTTAAGGATACAAGTCCACATTTGTTTTATTCTTTTCCAGGAGCCTCTTTCGAAATCTGTGATATAAGTATCCTAAACCTATTTCATACCTTGTCATTTGTGCGTATTGATCCTTTATGTATAATTCTACAAACACGAGGAAAGATTTCTAAAATAAGGGGGAGGGAAACTTATAAACCTGCAGAATTCTCTGTCAGGAGATAAATAATGGTTTCGCATATTCAGTGAAGACTATAGCGATGAATTAGACAGGCGCAAGAGTCATTTGGCATATGCTTCTGACACTGAATTAAACACTCTCCTATATTGGTAACAAATGAAAGGGAAGGAGAATTTTCAGTAAAACCCTATAAATACTGTTTCATTATGCCATTATAACACACCTAGAGGCCTTATTTACAAAAAAGGCTTCTGTATAGATAAGTATGAATTAAATGATTAATATATACTGAACGTTGATGATATCACAGGATACGTATTAGACGCCTATGAACATATTTTATTCCAACTCCTTAACCCAGTTATGAGTACACGTGGCTACATCTCTTATAGTGAATGTCTGTATATATGTCTATGTTCTCAATGTTATACACAAATCTTA
Organism: Plasmodium inui San Antonio 1; assembly: GCF_000524495.1. Taxonomy (NCBI): domain Eukaryota; phylum Apicomplexa; class Aconoidasida; order Haemosporida; family Plasmodiidae; genus Plasmodium; species Plasmodium inui. The sequence goes on from NW_008481896.1 coordinate 44,068, forward strand.
TGAGACATAAGGAGAAGACTGATTCTGTCTATGCAATTTCTTTTAGAGAAGTATGAGCATCTTGATGTAAGTATAAGAGTGGCAGGGTTAATATGCATACAATACGGAAGTGATCCTGAGTTCCATGTTAGAGACAATATACCAATTAAACATAATGCATTAGAAAACTTTATCGACTAAAGTGTGGAATTCCCATAGCAATACAAAGATATATTTAATTGTAACAAGTGTACTGTTTGGAAAAAGTTATTCCTAATGTGCTATGATCATATTTCACGTAGACATTCTATAGGTATGCATCTGATTTAGCGAAAGCGCCGTATAACTATTAATGAGAACACTTATAGGCGTCAATGTTGACAATTTGTAAGTATAATATCTAAGAATGCCGCCCTAGATTTTTGTGTACATTAGTGTTATTATTGTTACACTTATAATAGGGTCTTAGTTTCTGTTATCTATCCCCCATTGCGAAACATGAATAATATGTTCTGCATATATTTGAGGGTTAATCCAAGAATTATGTCCTAAGAATGAAAACATAAAGAGTCTGTATAAGTTCCTTTTGAGAGAAATATATGCTAGGAATGTGAAGGGATTTCACATGATTTGGGTATTCTATTTCATCTGACCCTATAAACAGTATATTCGAATATGCCTTATGTAAATTCAGAGAGAGCACAAAAAAAAGAATGAAAAACACATGCGATTAGAGCTTCTGAATTATAGTATAATGGTGTTCTGTCCAGAATACAGGGAGATGGTTGCCGAGATATAATGACACTTACTTAGTTTAATTAGATGCAGTTATTCAATCGATTACAGCTCACTCACTGTATTGTGATTAGGATGAATTACAATATCATATTCTCCCCTGAAGAGTGCAAGACGAAGGACATGTAATTTGGCAAGTACCAACATCCTCACCTAATTGTGATAAAACGAGACCCTTTTAGAGGTTGCGTTAAACCTCCGTTGAACCGCGAATGAGGAAAATATAGAGAAGTAAGATAAATGAGGATGAAGTCAATCGCTTCCTGCACTGACTCATACATCTAAATATTAATAACAAATAATAGATCACATAGGAAGATCTTTAATGGGAAAACAGTATTTATAGCACGAAGTAGTAATTTATGATTATTTAGTAATTATGTACGATAAGAAGATATAAATGAAAGGTAAGCCGACTCCTTAATTATGTTGCGAATACATGATCTGTCTCGGAATCATATTTACGAGCATCAACGGAATGAGCGTTACATGTATTCTAAGTATTCATTAAGAGAATGTATTTAACCCTTTCCCATTTCATGTTTGTTTTCTTAAATTATAATAGGTTGAAACTATGTATATACAAAGAAGGAGTGTAGCAGTTTGCAAAGGTATTAGTGAACGTGCAGGAAGCAGAGTCTTCCTGGAAAAGTCGTGGGAATAGTATGAATAGCGATAAGTATATGGAGGGGTGAAATAAAGGAACTCTACACAGCAATGTAACCTCAGTGTCTTCCGTGTAATGTATTTAGGAATGCTAACATAAGCGTACTGTGTGACCAAGAAAGTAACCTATGGTCTGCTCATGGGAGATAAAGATTTCCTTTTAAGCGTGTGGCACTGTATATGCAGAGGGGTAACCTCTGATTGAAATAGCTTTTGGAAGATTTATCATTATCACCTATGATAGATTCCAATCTAAACTGTTATTGAGAATGCGGAGGGATTAGGTAACTTCTTTATATAAGTTTCCCTGAAATTGTAATATCCCCACTTGTACATCAATAATGAAGCCTATTTTGCATGAGATCAAGGTAAGATTTCAGGTATCGGCGGATTTCTCCTAATGATTCCTGTGTGAATCGACGTTCGATTCAAATTTTCTATACTTTCATAGACTATGGAATGAACAGTTAGCCCCTTTGCATTGATTTTGTCAGCAGAAGATCTATATTTTGAGGAATTCTTCAGAGACATGGAATCTTTCTCATTTCATGTATCCAATCCATGGTAATATTTAGATGAAGCTACGTAAGCATCAAAATGATTATTGTCTGATACAACGTTCCTCCGTTTTCCGAGAAGTCTATCTAGTGTTTCTTCCTTAATTCGTTCTGCAAAGGTTGTATAATATTTGTCCAGTGTTGTCATTACCTTTACGTTTAGAATGACATATTTGTGTTTACAATAAGTTAAACGACTGAGCGCTTTGAAGAATATTATGGTAACTGTAAACAGCATGTTATTTATAATCATGTCCGATTTATATACATTTGCGGGGATATATGAATGACGTTGAAAAAGCACATTTAACTCTATGAGTGAATGTATTTATTATATAGACCCACTGTAGTTATGCTGCAGAATGAACCTACAAAATGTAGTAAAAAGAAAAGGTTGTTAATAATACTCCTTATGACTAACTTCGTACTAGTATTCCTCAATAGACGCGGAATAATTAGTTCCGTCATTTGTATGAAATATAAAATGGCTTCACCTGTGTGTCCCCGGCAGTTTTCCCAGAAGCTGCATCGGAGGAATTATTGGGGTTTTCTCCTTTCTTGTTATTTTTTCTATTTTCTGATAATTTCTCCTCTTGTTCTTCCTGCTAGTTTCTTCCTTTTTCTATTGTTAATGATCTTATTTTTTATTTTTTCTTTTTTTGTTCTTCTCTTTTTCCGATTTGTTTCTTATTTTTCTCTTTTTTTCTTTTTTTTTAATTTTTTTTTTGTATTTTTCGCTTCTTTTTTCCTAATTTATTCTTTATTTTCCATCTTTTTGTTTTGTATTGTTCCCTTCTTGTAATTTACTTCTTCTCCTCTTCTTATTTTTTTCATTCTGTTTTTTATTTTTTGCTTTTCTTCTTTATTTATCTCCCTGTATATTTTTTTTTCTTCAGACGACTATGAATTCAATTATTACCAGTAGACAGTGATGGATATTTTTTATTACGTGGCTCCGGCGTAATTAGTGCAACTCATACATTAAACAATAGAGCGTAAGACATGTTATGCCTTATGGTAGGAGAACTATGGTATTGTTCGTACATTATAAATTAATTCTTCTTTCCCTTTAGTATAGATCTCCCTTAGAATTGTTGTTACTGATAAAATGACTTATAAGTGCAATATCCCTCTGCTTCTGTTACTTTCACATATGAAGAGAAGTTTATAAATACAGGGGGACGCAATGTGAAATTGTTTAATGCACACTGTGCGTTTAGTGCCCACGTTTTGGGCAATTTAATTCTGTATAATGGTCTTATAAGGGACTTTCTAAATAATTTTTATCAATTATCGAATAAACTAATTAGTTTATTCTATGTAATTCAAGGTCCATTATTTTTTTCCTTTCTCGTAAATATGGTTATTTCAGCAAAAAAGAAAGTGAATTAGGGGGCCCAGATTTATGAGCTGAATAATTAGTAATTATTATCATAAATATTTAAATGAATTACATATTTCATTTATTCAGGTGTGTAATTGCACGAAATAACACCGTATACTCTAATAATGCGCTGCTCTGTTCGAATAATATGAATGAAAAATATAGATCAAGTGTAATTTCAACAGTGCCACAAGAGAAACAATTATATTTCACCTGGAAAAATAATAGTTGGAAAGGATTTCATAGTAGTTTTTTCATATAAATAGAATGAATTGCGAAAAAGAGATTTTTTTTACAGTGATTTTCATTAAAAATTATTTGTTGCTTTTACATTTTATTTTGCGCGTAGTGCATTTTTTCTTTGACGCAGTCAGTAGTAAATTAAGAATTGTGTTCTTAAATAAATGTAGGTTTTTTTTTTCTTCCATTGAAATTATATATTTTGCTAAATACGGTGGACATATATTTCCTAATAATGCCATATTGGGAACTAAGTGTATATTTTCAGTCGGCGGTGAATTATTCGCGTCGTGTGCGCAAGGTAGTACATTTTTGCCTAGAATCTATGATTCACGCAACTTTTACGTCATTATTATAAGATGTAATTCACCAAATAATATATGAGGTGTACACAGCTCAATATGTTCCTTGATGAGTTTTTTATTAGGAGTATTTATACGGTCATATGGTGTGTTGTAATGCATGACATTATATTAGGGAGTTCATCGTAATCTATGAAACCTAAGAATAGCTTAGGGGATATAGCGTTAATTATGAATATCCTACGGCTGCGTGAACATATTATCACCGACCAAAATAATGCAACGGTGAGATAATATTATCTAAATAATTGAACCCAATTTTGTATGCATCACCGTTATTAGAATTAGTGTTCTATTCCTAGCAGCTGCATTGGATAGCCACCTTTATATGAGAGTTGTTATTTAATACTATATAGTACATAATTGGATATATAATTGAGAGTCATATGCTGAACATCCTGTATAGCCACCTCTCATCCTCTTTTATGAACTAAAGGAAAGAAATAATTAACACAAATAAGGAAGAATATCCTCAAGGATATTTCTCAATTTCTGTAGTTTATAGCTACGTATTATTTAAATTTTGAATTATTTGATTTATTATAACTGTTTTTTGAAGTACTTTTTTTTCTGTTTTCCTTTGTAGCGGTCCTAAGCATATATTATCACATTTGTGGTGCACTACCAGCAGCACTTATCACGTAATGGACGACCTAGCTATTTAGGAAACATATCGATTTTTATAATTGTATGCATACATAGCGTTGCCTATGTGTATGGAAAGAATTTTTCATGTAATATTTATTATTATCATGCCACTCTTTCCCTATGGTAATTATGGTTTCTGTGATGCCTCTGCATTACGTAATTTATATTTTAAGAGTCTCTTTTGGATAGGAAAGTAATGAAACATTGCAATTTTATAATGCGTTCCCCAGGTCCTCACATTTATTTGACACCTATAGAATTTGTGGACATCTATGAAAAGACACATGAATAATGATATTGAGGTATTCTCACGATGATATGGTGAAGACAATATCACTACTGACGAAAGAAAATAAGGATAAATGAACTTAATTACTAAAAAGACGAAATTCAGCGGAGCTAAAATATTTCCTACAAAAATTCTTTCGGAGGTATTACCGAAGGAAGGAACATTGTAGAACGTTTCTTTCTATGCATACGTTACAAATGTCTGGAGCGCTGTACATTATATATGCAGGATCAGATATAACTTATTGCCGGTACAATTTCACCTTACGTAGAAATATATTACGCTGGACCTTTATGAATTGGAAGATAACTAAAGTAACGAAACAATATAATGCTTAAAACATCGCGTTATATGTTGAAGGAGTCTTATTTTTTTCTTCTTCTAAGGATATCTGCCAGAAGTTGACTTAGAAGTGTAAGTATTTTTTTCTATTATCTCTTTTACAATGAAGGCACAGATGTCACTATATTTCCAATAAAGATAACATAAAGACCTGAAATAGAAAATTCTTGTAGATGCGATAAATACTAAAGTATGTTCTTTTTCTTATGTAGTAGGCAATTTTAGAATGGACTGTTCAGAATTCCCTTTTTTTTTTTGTTTTCGGCAGTCCTATTACTTATATGCTAAGATTACTTTTGAGTATTAATCTATTTATGGAAGAATATAAATTTACTTACGGAAAAATGTAAAAACAATACATTTTTTGCGAGATAATTAATTATTGAACATGGCAATTTTTTTCTCATCTGATTTTCCTTAAAACGGATAGCAAATATGTTCCTATTATAAATTTAATCTTTTCGAGTAAAAATAACGTCGGAATATTTCATATTCAATTACAGAGACGCTTCAAAAAATGAACAGAATAGGAACATTTTCACTTTTTACGTACTTCAGGAAAAAATGGGCTGAAGTGATTACCTAAATTTAGTTTGTGATGGATTTGAATGTAATTGAAAATTACCTGAAGAATGATTCTTCGCGATATATGAAACCTGTTTTATATGGAATGTTATTCATTCTCCATCGCGTGACATTTTTAGCAGAATATAAAACCGATGCTATTTACTGTTCTTTTTTCATATTGTTGTGGAATTGTGAGAGACATTTAGAGAAAAATTCCGTCCACAGAGTTATGTGTAATATTGACTTCTGAGAGAAGGAAATAATTCTTAGAAGAATTAAAAGGTCATGGAACTTTTTGATTTCCATATCATTTCAAGAAAGTTACAAACTGCGGTTATATGATTTCTTGGGGGAAAAATATGACTTATGTACAGAATTACGAAGCGGAAAGTGGATATTTTACGTACGAATCTTAGGATGCCTCGTACGGTGAATTTCAGGACCAAAGAATAAAATTAATTATCTCTATTTTAAGAAGAAAAGGATCCGCGCCTTAGGAGTTTCTTCGAATTTGGAAAGATTTTATCGCGAGACATACTATTATTTTATACACGGAATCCTTTATTCTTCTAAGTCGAAGCGTGGATTTATGAGTTCCCAGTATTTTTCCTTCCATAATATTGGACATATTATAAAT
>NW_008481897.1:0-7149 GCF_000524495.1 Plasmodium inui San Antonio 1
TTCACTATCCCGCCTGGGTAGGAGCCCCGAGAGGTTGTTGATATTCCCTTGAGGGAGTTTCGGCTTCGGTATTCACCACTATTTTAACGTGTTGCTTGTAGAATCTTGGGGGTCACTCCCTATCTGTTCCTGATGTTAATGTTTTCATCACTTCTTTGTAGGTCCTATATATTAAACAATTTGGTCATTTTCTCACTTGCTCTATAGGACATACTAAGCTTTTGTCAAGAGGCGGGGGTTAATAACATATTGCGCAGGGGATCGGCGTTTCTCGCCGAAGCCTTTCTTAATTGTGGTGTTAAGGAAGTTGCTATTCGTACCTGATTATCAGATTCACTTGAGGAAGTTGTATATATGACCTGTCATAGGCGGGCTCTTATTACGAGGAAATAAAAAGAGTTAAGGACTAAAGATTTGGCTTAGACTATTTCTTATAATTTATAAGGCCTGGTGTATGAACTGATTCCGTTTAGATCTTCTGTAGACTTCACCATCATTCCACAATTACTCCTTCAGTAACTTAATTACATGATCTTCTTGTGGGGGGAACTTTTGTCTTGATTTAGCGACTAACTGAAATCTAATCCTGATCAGGATAGAACACTAAGCAGCTTTTTTGTATTATTTATTAACTTTAGAACTCTACTAATTATTAATGTACATTCAGATCATATAATACTTAGGGGCTGTTAGACACATTATTCTTTTGGGCTGTTGATTATAGTACTTTCACTTTGTCTTAGCTTAAGTTGCTTAATGTTTTTATGATAGATCGGGGTTTCCATAATATGAGTTATATACCCTCATATCCTTTGATAAATAAGTAATTAGACCTTCTATAATGATTTCCTTATTTAATACATTGGGAATCATAGGAAATATATCACGAGAGTCTTATTTCTTCGACTAGAAAATGACGTATAATTTTAGATCTTTGTTCCTCTGATTTTCGTTGCTTAAATATGAGCCGGACGAGAGAAAGGAATAAACAATGAATGTGAATAAATTCAATCTCTCACTATGCTGATAAAATCTTCCTGGATTTTTGTTATATTACTCTTTTTCTGTTAATCAATCCTAAAGAATAAGGATGGTTGTAGTTAATATACTCTCGTGTTGAATTCTTAAAGTTAAAATGACAGAACAAGATGTGAAGCTGAGATGAAATATGAAATGAACCCTTCCTTAATACGTGTAAAAAATAAATAAAAAAATCCTATACCTTCGTAAGATGTGCAGACTTATCTTTCAGATTAATCCATAGATATGTTATTCCTTAAGGAGATGATATATTTCTTAGGACTATTACTTTACTGATAGAGAAGAAGATTCTTATCACATTAATTACACTTTGGAGGGATTCATCGTGTGAGACATTTACAAAATCATAAGGATCTGTAGCGAGGAAGGTTGGTGTGTATAGTAATTCTGATAAAGTGAGGTGGGGAAAATTTTCCACATCATCAAGTTCACAACTAAATCAGTCTGCCGGTGTAGGCTATTAGATATATAGAGTATAGCAGTTCGTACTATTCCAACCTAGCTCTCGCTATGCTATGGGTGGGAGTTTCAAATATTTTTTACATGACTGTTCGGGAATAAGACTTGATACAAGTTATAAATGGTACCACAGAATGTCTTCAGTACTGTTGTTAATAGAGCGCGCGAATATTAAAGTCTTGTCAACTCACCTAGGATCCTTAACTTTCGAAGTTTTCGCGGATATGCCTAATTCCATATTCTTTTGCTTCAGAATAATTCTACTTTGCCGGAATGCAACAATACATTCGGGTTCATTCGCAGCTTGGTGGCTCTCAACATATACTGTAGTGTACGCTTAGTTGGATTGATGAAAACTCTCAATTTAAAGTATGATAGTTTGGATTTTTGATTAAATTTAGTGAAATACAAATTTCAGTTGTCAATAATTCCTTAAAAAAACATATGTTCAGCTCACATTCCAATCTTTGCACTTCCTCTAAATGTAGCTTCACGTCTGAAGATGCACTTCTTTCTTCCTGTATTCGTCTATCGGGGCGCTCAAGGCTTATGGGTAGGCTCCCCACCTTTATATTTTCCTCTACATTCTGCCCGTTTCTTGTTGTCTATATTCTTCCCTAGGCTTCATTCTATTTAGGAATAACCTTTACTTTCTCCTTTTTTCATTTTGAGACAAACCCAGTTTTTTTAAATTCATATATAATTTCCTTCTCGGGGCATATTTCTTTCTAACAGGATGGGTTACGGGCGATTCTTAGGTCATGAACCTTGGATTTATATATAACCTTCTGGCGCATCTTATCCACACATTACATGAGTAAAAGGGTGGCTTATTGCTTTTATTCATTCTCAATGAGTCCTCCCATTGCCAAAATACTGCTATATATAAAAGGGGGGAGGACTTCTCAAAATTAAGAGGTTATTCTCATAGCCACTTTGCCCATACTTTGCAATGGAATAGAAAGAAGTAAAATAAAAGTCTTCTGAGTATTGCGATCCAAAGAATTGGAATCCTTATATTCGAAATGAGGGGAACACAGAATATACAGGTAAAGACACAGCTTCCATGTCACACCTCTGACCACTAGTGACCCAGGCAGTCAACATAGATATTTTATGATTACGATTCTAGATACAACAAAAGTGGACATCTTTACACTAACTTTAGAGACGCCGAATGTTGTAACTCCTCTAGAATTCACATCAGAGAGTGTGTTATATCTTTACAAAAACAAAATAGGTTTTAAGGAAGCTTCTAAAACTTCAAAGAAGAAATAAATCTATTTTAAACAATTATATATTTCCATGTATAAAATCACAAAGGGTATCATAGGATATTACATCCTAGTGTAACAAATAAAATTGTAGAGTCTGTAATTCAAGCCATAACGCTCAATACAGATAGGAAAAAATTTAGAACACCAATTAATATATGTAAGAAATTTGGTACTTAGATATCTTTCCCGCTAACTGAGAATAATCGCATCTATTCTCAGACATGAAAGTTGGCAATCAACTCCTCTCTTATTTGATGCGATATTGGGACAGGTGAACATCCCACCTCATATGTTACTGTAACTGTTCTTTGCCGTTCTTACTTCCCTTCTTCTGGGCTGATTCCTTCTCTTTTAACATTGCTTTACGTACTCTTATTTGTTAAGTTACCTTTGTCCTTTTTGGTTATATGGGACTACTTCTCCCGTGCATGTTTCGTTTCAGCTTCAGGTTTATGTATGCCGATACTTTTAAGTAATTTATATGATTCTACTCTATATATTTATTTTTTTCCTCTGAAATGGAGAATTGTGCTCAATTTTGCAGTACCTTCAATGCATAAACTTCATTTTGGGTATTTTTCCTACTTCGTTTTTCTCTTCTCCCCTTCCTAATATGATAAGTGGTTCGTATGTTATGGATATTCGTATCCTCTTGTCAAAGCTATTCTTGTAACATTAATGTTATCAACACCAATGATATTCTAGGGAGGACAGTACTCTGCATATAATACTACTTTTAGGATACGGCTTTTCCAAAAAGAATGCTACTGCAGATACATCAAAGGACTTCCTAAAACTGTTATGTCATTATATTACAGCCGGGATTCTAACCCTTTAAATGATAAGGTATGGCAAATGAAAAAACATCAGTGTTGTATGAAGAATGGTTCTATTCAAATAACAAGGCGTTCAATGTTATATCCCCCCCATAGTAATATTCGGGGCATATACTTCTAACTTATTATATACTACTACTCGTATATTCCTACGGTTAATAGAATAGGGCGCCCCATAGATAAGCAGTTTGGGTATATCGAAACGCTTTAAATAATAGTGCTTCGGAGACATGCATTATCATTGCACAATTGTGCTTTGCAAATAAGAATACTACGCACACGTGAGATGGCTCACAGAATATAGTTCCAGAGAATCCATTATTCTTATGCGACTGTCCTCTACAGACAACAGTACTCCGCAAATATGACTATAGTTCATCCATTAGTAGATTCATATAACAGTACTACAGGAACTTCCACAATTTTCACCATTAGAAATGAATACACATCAATATTTTTGAGGTAATAGTTCTCCTGGAATATCCATGCACTTCACAGAATAGTAACTCACTAATAATAGCACACCTGGAATGTCAATACTGTACACATAAAAGGACTTTTAACAGCATAGTACTCCGAGTGTAGCAATATTCCTCAAAGAATAGTATTCCAGTAAATCCACAGGATTTGCATAATCCTGTACTTCATATAATAAAGCCGTTAACCTTATATCGAGACACTTCACATAATGCTATTCGGGGGATATTTCTACTCATTATTGTACAATACTTCATACACAACAGTAGTTCTCTTCAAATAGAAGTATTATTCTCAAAAAAGTATTCTTAATATAACAGTACTCCTTGGACACTCGTACTGTTCAAATAATAGTCCTCCCAGGATACTCGTACTCATCCAGGCCCAGCACTTCGCACGTAATGGTGCTCTTCCTATAATAGCGCTCCAAGTGATTCATATAGCTTGACTACTAGTACTCTCGTATAACCGTACTATGGGAACATCTGCACTCCTGACCATCTATAATCTTGACACATCAATAATCCTCATGCAATATTTCTCCTGGTATATCCATGTACTTCATAGAAAAATGTCCCTCACATAATGAAGGCGTGAACTCTGAATCCTTCTTATAAACTACTACATGGACCTCAATACCCTTCCAATAAAAGCATTATACGTACATCCTGGCGCTGCACCACCGTTAAAAATCCACATGACTATTCTTCAAACATTAGTACCCCAGATGGGCTTGTGTTCTTCATGTAACGAAGCGATAAGCATGCCAATACTCTGCACATATGAGTACTAAGCAACCGTGAGTAGCCTCCCGACAATAACACTCCAGGAGATCCTTACCCTTGACACAACTCTGCACTTCAATTAACAGTATTATCCGGGTGAAAATGCTATTCACTTAGGAATAATCCATGAACATCATCTATTCTAAAGCAATAATAAACAAGGAATAAAGGTGCCCTTTCACACATGGGTATACTATTCCTGTTTTGTAATGCTAAAACATCGGTATGGTTATGACATTTACAGTTCACATATGTGACCATCCTCATAGATAGTTCCCAGAAGGAAATATGCTCATAACGATTCTAAATAGAGAAATAAAAAGATACGTCAATCAGGATATTAGGGAAGAAGAATTCTAATAGACAACACCCCCGTACGATAGAACATATCAACAAGGATGTAGCCACAGGGACACTTTCACAAGGATGCAGCTGAAGAAGCATTTTCACAATAATCGAGGCAAAAGAATATCTTCAGAGGGAACAAAAAGGAAAGCATCGGGGAGAAAGCATGAGGAGAAAGAATCCTCATAAAGAAATAAACAACGGAAAAACATCTTAATCATGCCGCGAGGAAGGGTACATCATGATAAGAAAAATGACACAAAGGAAAACATCTTCATGAACCCGCGGGAGGAGGGAGGATCCATATAAAACAGATGACACAGAAAAATATATTCAGAATACCGCAGGAAAGAAGCATCATCCCAATGTGGCGGAGAACATGTATCCTCTTAAGAGAAATGCCTCGCCAAAAAATCCCTTCGCGGCCACAACTTAAATAAAAAATGCATATTTATAAAGAAGTGAAGCAGAAAAATATCATCGATATAATGCCGTAAGAGGAATCTTCGTTAAAGATATGCCACACAAAGGGAAGTTCTCATAATTGACATGGCAGGAGGAACCTCATCAAGGCATCCGAAGAGAAAGCTATCGTGAGAAGAAGAATGAGACACAAAGAAGGATCTTCATAGTGACACGGCGAGAGAAACCATCTCTATAAGAATGACGAGCAAAAGAAGATATTAGAAGTACTACGGGGTAAAATGTATCTTGGGAAAAAACATACCCCAAAGAGAAGATACACCTCACCATGACCAACCCTAAAGGAAGAGAAATTCATAAGATTGGAACAGGGAATATCATCCTGAGAAAGAGGCTACACACAAGAACATCTTCATATTGACGCAACAAGAAGGATGTAGCTATGCGAAAATGTAACACAAAGTAGCATTATTATAGTGAAGAGCCAGACATAGATATCCTTAGACAAATGCAGCACGAACGAAAAGCATCATAGTGCCGCGGCAAAACAGTACACATCACAGTGACGTAACACGAGAACAGCGGAAACAGCAAGAGGCACAGCATCATAGAAGTGCACGAGAAAAAAGCATCATCATGAGAGAACTACACAGAAAAAATCGTGATAAAAATACAACACATAAAGGCATATTCATAGGAAGGCCAAGAGAAGTGGTATCTTCATAAGGATGCTGCGAAAAATGTCATCATAAAAAGACCCTCCAAAGAATTCTCGTCAAAGAAATGCTGCAAAGAGGTGTATCCTCATGAAAGAATTAAGTAGAGAAATATATATAATAGAGCCAAACAAAACAGCGCGCGTGCAACCGGTATAACCCATGAAGGGAATCCCGCAAAAAATTGATCCACATGAAGAGACTTTGGGAAGGAAGCCACATGAAGCCACGTCCGCGAAGGATTAAGCCACCTAAAACTACGTTCGCGAAATTACGGCACATGGAACCACGCTCGCGAAATTACCCCACGTGAAACGACGTTCGCGAAATTACGGCACATGAAACGACGTTTGCGAAATTAGGCCACATGAACTCGCATATGTAGGGAAAGGGCGCCATGAAAAAATACTCTCATAAAAGTGCAGAAACATGATAAAACAGACTCATGGGGATGATACAACACGAAGGCGCATCCACAGGTACTATGCGGAGTGGGAACTGATATGCAAGGAAGGTGGGATATGAATTAACATACTTATAAAAATGTAAAAACGGGAAAAAAACATACACAGGAAGAGTGCAGCGTGCAGGGGGATACTGGTGAAAATATCAAAACATCAAGGAACACGCTCACAGAAAGGATGGAGCATGAGAACACATTCACAGAAATAACGTAACTATGAAAGAAGCCATATAAACACGACCATCCGAGCATCTCACAGTGTACCCATTGGAATTGCATATTCCTATTCTGTTGCACTTATAGCAGTTTCCACAGAGAGGCATGAAC
>NW_008481897.1:8934-31167 GCF_000524495.1 Plasmodium inui San Antonio 1
TACAGGTATCTAAATTATGTGTATTTTCTCAGATATTATCTCCCTTAGACTCTCGAAATTCATTCATCGTTAGTTTACACCCATAATGTAAATTCTCTTAGAGCTTGTGAAAGAGGAATGCTGTACGTTTTTCTTTAATTTATTATAATTAACGATATGCAAAATGGAAAACATCGCTATATTTATGCATATCTGTCTCTCTTAGTGTCTGTTCATAATTCAATACTGCAGTTTTTCCACCTTCTGCATGATACATTTCTTGTAATATATTATTACCACTCTGACAATTTAACGACAATCTGGGAAAACAACATAAATAGTATTGCTTCTATATGCTCGTAAGTATACAACACGATGCAAAATAAATAACATTCCATATAAAACAGTTCTTAACTACCGCAGAAAATCATTCTTCACATAATTTGCAATTACTTTCAAATCCATCACAATCTAAATTTATGTAACTCCTTCGGCCCATTATTTTCTTAATGTATGTAAAAAATAAGAATGTTTCTATTCTCCCTATTCTTTGAAGTTCCTCTGTAATTAAATATTAAATATTTAGAAAATTAACCTTACTCGAAAGAATTAAATTTAGGAAAGAAACATATCTGTTATTCCTTTTACAAGAAAGTCTCAAAAAAAAAAAAAAAAAACAACACCCAGGCTTAATAATTAATTATATCTCAAAGAGAAAAGTATTGTTCTTAGCTTTTCCACTCTGTAAAATTATATACTTTTATAAATACCATAATACCCAACAGTACTTTTATAATATAAAGACATTACCCAGAAAAATAAAAAAAAAATCTTAAGCAGTCTATTCTGGGTTCATTTAGTACATAAGAAGAGGAGCATACTTCAATATTTATCGTACTAACTAGAATTTCTTACCTAAGTCCTTTATGTTATGCTTATAGGAAATATGATGAGAGATGTACGTTGATTGTCAAAGAGAGAATAAAAAAGAATATTTACACTCTTATGTAAAATTTCTCGCACACACTCTTAGAATAGAAAAAAATAGGACTCTTTCAACATATAACGCGATCTCTGAAGCCTTATATCATTTGCCTATTTTGAGCATCTTCTCATTTGTAAGCGCCAACTAAAATATATTTCTACATATTGCGAAATGGTGGAAGCCACAAGTTATATGTGATTATGCACATATACTATAGAGTGTTCCACAAATGTGTAAAGTATGCATCGAGGGAAACCTTCCATAATGCTGTTCTCTCTAATCAGAATTGTGAGAGGACTTCCTTAGGATATATTCTGACTACGCAGATTCCCATTTTTTTAGTAATTAGTTTCCCTTATTTTTACTTTTCCCCTTGAGTACTGATACTGTTTTTACCATATGGTTCTGAAAACACTTCGATATCATTATTCATGTGTCTCTTCCTATGTGTTTGCAAATTCTATATGTTTCACATAAATATGAGAACATTGGAAAAGCATTATAAAATTGCAATATTTCATTACTTATGCATCCAAAAAGAATGCATAAGAAAATATAAATTAGATAATGCAAGAGAATCGATGAAATCCTAATCACCATAAGAAAACAGTCTTATAACAATAATAAAAATTATGCGAAGAATTCTTTCTATACACATATGCAACGATATGTATAGAATTATGAAAATCGATATTTCTTTTAAATTGTGAAGCCGTCTATTACATGTTAAGTACTGCAGATATTACACCACAAAGGTGACAATATCTATTTAGATCCATCACAACGAAAAACCTAAGAAGGAAATATGTTTAATAAACAGTTACATTAAATCAAATAATTCAAAGTTTAAATAATGCGTAGCAATATATTAGGATTTTCAGAAATCCTCTTAAGGAGGTTCCCTGCTATTTCTGTTAATTACTTCTTTCTTTTAGTTGATATATGATGATGGACGGTCCATACACGAGATTTGCAGCATATCCACCCGAATCATATCTTCACTTACACACCCTTTATCACAAAATGAGAATTTGCACATAAAGAAGGGTTTCCAATGCTGCTCCTATAAATAGAGGCGCAAATTCACGGAATGCGACGCATACAAAATTTGATAGTACTATTCACATAATATTATTTGACCACTGCCCCATTTCATCAGTTGCTAATGCATTCACGCAGGCGTACTATAATCATAACTGATAATACATCGCTTAAATTATCTTTAGGTTTCATAGATTTCGATCAACTGAAGAACTTAGTGTCATGCGTTACAGCAGACTATAGGATTCTATAAATAGTCATAATACAAGAGATATCAAGGAACATATTGAGATGTGTACATTTTATATATTATTGGGTGGATCAGATCCTACAATATTGATGTAAGAACTCCGCAAATAAATGAACTCTGTGAGAAAGTGTACTACCTCGCGCACACTACGCAAATAATGCCCCACGGATGGAAAATATATAATTAATTACTAATACGGCATCATTATAAAATATTGGCTAATTGTAATTAACGAAATATATAATTACAAGGGGAAAAAGAAGTTACATTTCTTTAACAACACAATTCTTAATTTACTTCTCACTGCGTCAAGAGGGGAAAAATTCGCCACCTGCAGAATAAGGTGTATAAGGAAGGAATAATTTCTAAGCAAAATCGCCGTAAAAAAATATTATTTCTCGATTCATCTTATTTATATGACAAAACCACTATGAAATCGTTCTCAACCAGTACTTTCCCCGGTGAAACATAATTGTTTCCCTTGCCATACAATTAGAATTACACTAATTTATATTTTTTATTCATATTATTCACACACTGCAGCACCTCTTTCGAGTATACGATCGTATCTGGTGCAATTACAGACGCGAATAAATGAAATAGATAATTAATTTAAAGCTTTATAATAATAATTACTAATTATTCAGCTCACAAATGTACGCCCAGTAATTCACTTTCATTTTTGCTGAAATAATCATATTTACGAGAAAGAAAAAAGATAATTAAGTCTGCACTACATACAATAAAGTAATCAGTCTATTCTCATCATTCGTAAGAATTATTTACATAGCCTTTTATGAGACCATTTCACGCAATTAAAGTGCAGAAAATGTGTGAACTCAACGCACGGTGTGCATTAAAGAATTTCACATTGAGGGCGCCCTCCTGTATTTCTAAACTTTTTCTGATATAGGAAATATAACCAGAACAGAAGTGTATTGCACGAATAGATCATTTTATGTGTAACGATAATTATAAAATACATTTATACTAAACAGGACAAACTATTAATTTATAATATGCAAATAATACCATTCTTCAACTCCAATAAAGCAGAACATGTCTTAAGCTTTATCCTGTAATGTATGAATTGCACCAATAACTCCAACACGAAGTAGTAAGAAATAATAATCCATTTTTATTGCTAACAATAAGATTTATAGTTGCTCCAAGGAAGAGAGAAAAAAAAAAAAAGGAGAAAAATAAAAAAAAAATAAAAAGAATAATAATAAGAAAAGAAGAAACTAGCAGAGGAGAAAAGGAGAATATTATAAAAAAATGGAAAAAATAAGAAATCAAAGGAAGAGAAAAAAGAATTCCAATAATTCCTACGATAGCGCTTTCGTGAAAACAGCTTATAACAATGTACACGTCAGATATCTATACGTAATTCTTTCATACTTCAGCTGCCCCATTACAGGGACACACGGTTAGCACATTCTTCAGATGAATGATTTTTATTTTGATATATTACCCTCCTAAAGCTTCCGCAGATATGTATTAATTTTTCACTATTACCAGGCGATTCATCTCTTATTCTAGGAGATTTTGCTTTGTACATTAACTATTTTACCAATTTCTACATTGCATATGGGACTTCACAATCACTAAATAAACCTCTTCCCCAAAGAAAAAAAACAATACAGGCTGTACTTCAAAAGATATGAAAATAACAACGAACTCATATTACATACGGGGAACGAACATCATTTCTCATTGTAAACTTAATTCTTATCTTAGGAGGTTCCAAACATCAGATACCACATGCACGCACAACACAGCAGCTGAAGCTATTTTATATTTCCTGCAGATCTCACAACTATCCAATTTTCGTACTTTGGACAATAAGACTACGGAGTTGACCATAAAGAGTATTATTAACAAATCCTTGTGTGTACTATATACCTTGTATGTTCATTTCAGGACATAAGTAATATGGAAGCATAGGAAAGATACATTCACTCATTAAGTTAAATGTTGTTTCTCAACTATACTCTTATATCCCCCCGAATGTATGCAACTTCAACATCAATATAAATGATATGTCCCTTACCCCTATGAGGACATTACTCAAAACGGCGAGTCCTTCGAAATAGTGTACAAACAAATATGTCCTTCAAAACAGGAATGTAATGGATGTCTTTCACACATATTAGATGACATGTGCAAAACGAAATAACGGAAAGACGTCTGATGGACTCTTCGGGAAATTGATGGAGGTTTTATCAGTCAATAGACATTTCGATCTTTAGTGAGCTCTATTTAAATATTCCCATGAAGCCAATACATCAAATGAGAAGGATTCCATGTTTCCGCAGAATTATTTAAAATATAGATTTTCAGCAGACGGAGTCAATGCAATAATAAATATTGTTCATTCTACGGTTCATACGAGTACAACAATTTGTGATAAAATTCTGACTTAGACAGGAATTATTATAAGAAATCAGCAAATATCTCAAATCTGACCATAGTTTCATGATCCACATATTTTATTAATGAAGTCGAATTGGGAATATAGAAATTTCAGTGATATGTATATGAGGAGGTTACCTAATAATTGGGCACTTTCATGAATAATTTGGATTCAAATAACTCATAAGAAATAATAGTGAAGCTTCCAGAATATTTCCCAATGACAGATGATCCTACTGCATAGCTAATGGGACACGCTTGAGAAGGGATTGTTATATTTATTGAACAAACATTATGTGACTGTTCTTTGGTGACACAATGATGTTAGGTTAGCCTTTGTAAATACATTACACAGAACAGACCATGGCAACGATATCATAGACAGTTGTTTCCTTTCACCGTTCCATATATTTCTCATTATTCATACTATTGTTACGATGTTCCCAGGAAAATTCCGCCTCTTATAAGATCACTATTGTATGTACAGAGTGCTACACCTTCTCTTCATATGTACACACTCTCAATCTTCTATAATTTAAGGAAAGAAATAAGAGCGTCATACGGCTTAATAGTCCTTCTTAATAATTACCACAACAATATGTACCGGCTGGGCCGCTGAAGCTCTTAAATAGGATTTGTAGACCCTTCATGTATTAGCAACATACTTATGAAGTCTGTTTTTTTCTCATTTATATCTTCTTATCCTACATAATTACCAAGCAATCGAAAATTACTATTTCTTCTTATAAATATTATCCTTCCATTAAAAGTTTCCTTAAGAAATTTATTAATTTCTACCGAAATTTACATGTAGGTATCACTGTAAAAAGTAATTGGCTCTCTCCTTATTTTTTTTTATTCGTCTATATTTTCCTCATTTTGTGTCCAACTTCAGTTTAACACTACTTGTAAGGACGTTCCATTTTAGTACAATTATAGCAGCATGCTGATACTTTGCCAAATTAGACATCTCCCGTCTTGCTCTGTTCAAAAGAGACCATGATATTGTAATTCATTCTAATTACAATACATGGTGTGACCTGTAATCGATTGTATAACTCCATATAATTAAACTAAGCATGTGACATTAACTTTTTGCAACAATGCTCCCTGTCCTCTGGACAGAACACTCTTATAATATAGTTCAGCACCTGTAATCGTATGAGGTTCTGATTCTGTGTTATGTGCTTTCTCTGAATTTACATAGGGCAAATTTGAATATGATGTTTATAGGGTCAGATGAAATAAAATAACAAAATCATGGGAAATCCTTTCACATTCCTAGCATATATCTGTCTCAAAGCGAAGTTCTACAAGTTCTTTATGTTCTCAGTCTTAGGAAGTAATTCTTGGATTAATCCTCAAATATATGCAGAACATATTATTCAGGTTCTGTAATGCGTGATACAAAACAGAAAATAGGACCCTATCATAACAGTAACGTTCATAACACTAAGGTAGACAAAAATTTAGGGCGGCATTCTTCGATCTTATACTTACAAATTCTGAACATGGACGTTTAGAAGTGTCCCCATTCATAGCTATACGACGCCTTCTCTAAATCAGCTGAATACCTATACAGTGCCTACGTGGAATATTATCATAGCACATTATGAATAACTTCCATCAAGAAGTAGAATTCTTACAGTGAGATATATCTTTGAATTATTATGAGAATTCCTCACTCTAGTGGAGAAAGATTCCTAAGCCACTATGCTTAATTGGAATATTCATTCTAACGGAAACCTCAGGATCAATTTCGTATGGTATGCATATGAACGTTGCCACTCGTATACTTAGATCAAGATGCTGATACTTCTCTAAAACACATTTCATGAAGGCAATCAGTCTTCTGTTTAGGTTTCATAAGATTTGACTATAACATTGAGATGATAAACAAATATGGAAAAGTTCATTATAAGAGATGTAGATACGTGTATTCAGAAGTAGGTTAGGGAGTTGAAATGAGATATGTTCATAGACATCAAGTAGGTATTCTGTCATGTCATGGAAGTTCAGTATAAATTACTCGTTAAGTTAGTAGTTATGCATACCTAAGCCTTTTTTTTAAATGAAGCTTCTGGAAGGGTCTAATGGCATAATTAAGCAATACTTATAGGGTTCTACTGGATATACTCCTTTTCTTCCTTATGTTACCAGTATAAGAAAGTGCTGAACTTAGTGTTAGTAACATATGCCAAAGAAATCCACCGTTTCCTTGATTCATAGGTAAAGTTATTATTAAACAAACAGAACCCATATTTATCTCCTGACAGAGAATTCTTCAGGTTCATAACTCTTCCCTTTCTGTTATCATAGAAATATATCCTCGCGTGTGTAGAATCATACATAGTCCGTCAATAGAAAGGGATAACGAGCTATAAAATAAATTTAAAATACAGATATCAAGGATTTCACCGAATACTTCTGGAAAATAAAAAGGAAAATATGAACTTGTATCGTTAAAATAATTAGTTGTTTTATTTCCCTATGGGTGAAAAATAATTTATTGATAATTCTGTAAATTGACGCTCTACGTCTCGTACAGATCATCTTCATACCATAACAGTATGCAGCATAGTATGTAATAATAATGAATCTGATTTCCACGTAAATATTTGTTTAAGGATAGTAAGAAAAATCCGTAGAATCCCCAATGATACAAGAATTAAATTGTAAGAGATAATTTTAGCCCGAACAAACTATAATGTTTATATATTTGCATTAAACCTAATTAATGTTCCAAATGCTCCCATATCATAGCTCTGTTATAGAACTGTTATAATTATGTCGCTAAATGTATATGCACATATAAGAAATTGGATAAGTGTATTCTTTCTTTTGTTATTCAAATGGAACCTCCTAATTCTTATTGAAAGATAAGAATCAGAGAATTCATACTTTTATGCGAGAAGGTCCCTGTTCCTAAGTGGGATAATTATTACACGATAAATATTGCTGTCCGTCCTGACCGATACAGTGAAGAATCAGATAATAGCAATGGTGCCTATTGGTAAACCAACAGAACAAGTACAGGTCATATTGAATTCAGACATGAGTAATAAGTAACCTTAAAATAACGCACTACCTTCCAGAAGGGGGGATTCATCCATAAGATATATAACTAGAAGTATAGTTCCAAAGTAAAGAAAATCGCCTTACTATGTATATTTCGATCTTCTCCTTCCTTGCACATCGGTATGAAATATGTTATTAGAAGGAATTATACTATACTGTGATACAGCATACATATATATAAGCACTAGGAACCTACAAATCCTTTATAATATATGAATATTATTGTGATAATTTTAATAAAAACTTCTCAGAAGTTAATTACTGGATTACAATTTTTATTATTTTCCTATCATTGGCGTATCAATATGAGAAGTTGACATAGGAGATAGTAAAGGAGGAACAAGGAGGTTATAGGGCGAAGCACCATTTATGCATGAGAATAGAACACAAATATATCTATTCAATAATATAGGGGGAAGAGTATATTATAAATAAAAGTGGCACCGGTTCCTTTATATTCTTATAATAAGGAGAATCTCCAGGAGCGAAATCAAACCAGGATCCAAAATTCTATCTTGATTCAAGAACAAGCTTAAATAAATTGAAAGATATATGAGTAAGGGAACCATAAATGTGAATATATGAGTGATTCTATATATGGCATGTATCCCTGATGTTAAGATTCAACCTTCAATGCTGCGGAGATCTCAAGTTGACTAGTCTATTAGGATAACTACAGAAGTATTGACTAAAATTATTAGATATAGACTGGTATCGTAGATACAGAAAGATTAGAGCTAGGGAATAAGCTTTACAAGGAGTATAACAAGCGAATCAGTGTAAAAATGAGTATTATTAAGTAGAAAATGGAACCACCGAATAAGTCCCGCTTTCCCAGGACTTCCACAAAGTAGCACAGACACCGGAATAGGGCTCAGGGAGGCTAAGTCTCAGTGTGATAAGTTCAGCAATACAATCTCAAAGAAAACCAAAAGCTCCAAAAAGGAATCCGAAACGACGAAAGCGCTGGGACAGAATCAGAAGGACGAAAGAATAGAGAGGACAAGAGGGGGAAGAGCCAATGACCAGGGTAGATAACGGAGTTGTCAGTGAAATCAAACGCAATAGAATCTGATAAATGAACTCTCTGCTGTGAAAATTAGCAAGCAGGGGGTAAAAGTATAGAGTCGGGCACCTGCCCCGTATTTCCTGCTCTGAAGGCAGGAGCGTACAACAAATAGCGCAACAAATAGCAAGCCTACAGCTTAATCCAGAAAAAATAAATTCTGGATATAAACAGTAAAACATGAACAATGACGCCTAAACTCTAAACCCCTGAATAATCCAGGCTAGTACCTAGAGGATAAGCCAGGGAGCCTAAATTCTCAATCTGAAGCATAAACCCTGAACCTTAAAAATAAACCGTAAAGCCTCAATCCTAAACCATAAATCCTACCTCCTAAACCATAAGCGGCTGAAGACTAAATCATCAGAGAGAAACCCAGAAGCTAAACCTAAAGCCTAAGGCATAGAGAGAAAAGTTAGGAGGATACCCGTAAAACCTGGACGCTAAAGACTAAACCCTAAGCATTGAAGCTAAAACCTAAACCCTGAAGCGTGAATCCTAAACAGTGAACCATAAACCCTTAACCCTAAACCCTTAACCCTAAATCCTGAACCGTAAAACTGGATCCTAAACCATGAACCCTAACCCCTGAACCCTAACCTTGATACGTGAATCCTAAACGCTAAGATCTGAAGCCTAAACCCTAAACCAAAACTATAAATCCTAAACCGTGAAACCGAAACCTAACACTGAAACCTAAGTCATCACCCGTAAACGTAAACCAAACCCCCATAAAACCTAAACCCCGAACCGTGAGCCTTGAAAACTAAACCAAAACCCTGCCCAATGAACCCTGACTCCTAAACCCTACATCTTGGAACCGCAGACCATAAACCCTAAACGATCAACCTTGAACCGACACGCCTGAACCCTAACCCTGGAACCCTAACCCTGGAACCCTAACCCTGGAACCCTAACCCTGGAACCCTAAAGCCTAAACCGATACCACATGAACCCAGACGCCAAAAACGTGAGACCATGAACCATGAACCGTAAAGCTCAGAACGCTGAAACCTTGAAACGTGAACCGCCTCACCTAAACGTTTATCTATAAACCCTAGACCTTGAATCCTACAACTAAAGCGATGAATCCTTAAACCTAAACTCTAAACCCCGATGGCATGTACCCCAAACCCGAAACATAACCCCAGAATCCATTAATGCAAGCCCTAAAACCAAAACTCCAAATCCTGAACTTTCAATCCCTTCGCACTCTTCATCGGAAGCTCAGCGGCCGCAGTTATCCTTGCTACCCCCTTGGTGTCCTCAGTTGTGTTCCTTCCGCCATGGTTCCTTTTCTTCAACCGCGTCCTGCGTTAGGGTATCTCCCCTATATCTCCGTTTCTGGTCTGCTCCCCTCCACTTATATTTGACTCATAGTTGGCGTCCTCATATACCTCCAGTATTGGTTCTCATTGATCTGTCTGATTTAGACTTAGGTTTCTGCCTTTAACTTGGCCTGTCCATTGGATGGAATTATACTCCTGGGAAGATTCTTCTGTTAGAGGTGCCGAGTTACCTCTTATACTGTCCGTCTATTCTTTCTTTGGTGTCTTAACTGTCTGATATCTCCTTCTCCCTTTTCCTCGAACAAACTCCTCTTGTGACTTCCCTCATGTAACCACTTTTATTCCTTCCTCTCTTCTTATATCCTTTGGTTTCTTAGTTGTCTTTAATTATTCGGCTCCTCTGCAAAGTTCGCTCCTGTATTGACTAGGAGTTTCAGGGGAGTCTTCGCTTTTCTGTTATTATTAGACTGCATGGGTTCTGTTGGACCTTTTAGGGCCCCTTTGATGTCTTATCTGTTCTGGTTCTGCTAGTGGTTACTTTTTCCTACTGTTCTCCTTGTTATAGCCTCTACGTATAGGAATATTGTCCTACTCATTATCTGAAGGCTCCCACGCTCTGGGATGTCCTTTGATTTATTAGTTGTCTAGTTGAGTTCTGGAATTTATTCCATCCTACTCTGGCTTGATCCTTCAGTCCCTTCCTCCCTCCCCTTCCTTGGTAGGACTTTTCTGTTCCTAACTTTTAATTTGCGTTATTATTCCATTCGGGTTCGTTAGGGATGCCTCCCTGCCTGGTATCCGACACCGAAGGTTCTTCTTTTTGAAAATTTCCTTGTCTTAAATATTCTCCTATAACTATACGCAATACCTGCTGCTGCCATTCCTAAGATTAAGCCGGCCGTGATCCCCTTGATTATTACACCTCCCTTTTTTTCTTCGTTCAGCCCCAATTGTCCTATTGTCTCTTTTTCTTTTATCCTTAATTGCTGGAGGGTTACATCCTCCTTTTCCTTCCGGTTTCGTTTTTTGCGGGCTAATTCCTACGGGACAAATTGATTTATTCGTGAATGTTGGCCCCTTTCCTTAGTTCGCCCCTCCTGTCATCCGTTTACTGGGTGTCCCCACTTTGTCCTTCCCTTGGTACTTCCCCTTGGGAAAACTCTTTCGGGAGTCCTTTATTCCTATTTAGTTTTTTGAGTTCGTCTTTTTCGCATGGGGGTTTCTGCTGTTTTAACACCCCCCTGGGGTCTGTTGTCACTCTTTGGTATGACTTACCTTCCGTTTCTCCTCTGAGGCATCTTCGTCTCCCCCCACATTACAACTCCTCTCTCCTTTTAGAACTATACACGGGGTTGAATATCTTGGGTGTTCTCGTTTTCCCTGTGAGCTACATTGTATTCCTATGACTGTGTTCTGGACTCCCTCGAAGAATTCGGCCCATTCTACTGCCGGCTGCTTGTTGAATTTTATAGGGAAGCTTTCTCTTCTTTCCTGGTCCGCTACCTGTGGGAACCAATCCTGCATTACTCGTTTGGCTACTGTTCTCCCTCCCCATTCGGTTAAGGCGCCGAATAAAAATTCACATGCATCTTCTTTGGGTCCCACCTTCCATTGCGTCCCTTCCAGGCTTATACTTTCAAATATCGTGATTATTATACTCATCAGGTCCATACAGATCATAAGATACCTGTCATTTTCCTGCCACGGATATAAGTCTCTACTCGAGTTGTAGCTGGACCATACTTCGTAATCAGCCTTGTATTTACAGTTTGGGCTCCTTGCTCCTGATATTAACCATCCTGTTCCTTCTGGGGTGCAGTCCCCCTGTTCATATAGTTTCCTTTCTGTCTCGGGTGGCTTCAGATTTGCTATCCATGTCTCTATTGCTTTACATATCATACGGGCTCTAATGTCCGTTTCCCTTAATTCTGTTCCTGCCAGGTTCAGGATGTTTTTCCATCTGTCCCGTCCTATTTTTCTGTCTTTATCTCCTTTTGACTGCGCCACTTGGGTCAATTTTAATGTTACTCTGCCGTGGTCCCCTCTCGGTGGATCCTTAACGGCTTCCTCCTCCAAGTTCCTCATATAGTCCCTCAATTTAAAAGCCATGTGGTCTTCTCCTCCCTTCGCGTTCTTGTTGGCGTTTTTGCTCCTGGTTCGTCCGTCTGGTTCTCCTCTGTATTCGTCTGGGTTTTTCTCTGTTGTCGTTGGAGGGATATCCTCCTTGGTCCCTTATATAGCCTCCGTTGAGGTATCGTCTAGTTTAGGATTCGAGTGGGGGCCTGTTTTTGGTTATGCTACTGTCTTTGTATCCGCCGTAGAAGGATTTGGATTGGATTAGCTCTTCCTTGTTCCTCGTCATCCATACTCTTGACTGGCTTCCTTCTGGTACTCCCTCCTACTCCTACCGTCTTCTAGTCTTCCTTCCCTTTTCCTTAATTTGGTCTTAGAATCCTGGTCGCGATCCCGGGATCTGTTGGTTGTTTCCTTTGGTCTACCGCGATTTTTTGTTCGGGCTTACTCTTCTTCGGTTAGTGGTTATTTTTCTCCTTCGAGGTTTGGTGCGTTTCGATGTTTGGGCGGTTGTGTCCTGATGTCTGGAATTAAATTTCCTCTAACCCCAGTCTCCAGTTCTACTCTTGTTGGTTTGTCCTCTGCATGCTTCTATTATTGCGAGGTCCGTAAGTCGCCATCTTCCAGGGGTTATAGCGCCTCCCTTGTTCTGAGGGGCAGATGCTCCCCCTAGACTACCTCTTCTCCGTCTTGCCGAGTTTATCCCGCCTCTGTTTGGTCCTTTCTCCCTCTTCTCCCTCCTCCTAGCAGTCCCTCCCCTTTGTCTTAGGTGCTCGTTCGTCACGTGCCTTTTCCCTGAATACTGCTTTGATTTCCGGTTGATCCCCCACTTCTTAGAATGTGTTGGGTGGTTCGTTCCCCACTTCGATTTCTTATTACTTGTCATCGATCTCCTAATTCTTCTCGTTATTTCGCCTCCTTCTAGGAAAGTCTCATCGACGAAGACGCCTTTCCTTCTTCTTTTGGTTCAGTTTTTCCTTCTGATTTGGATCCTCCGGAATGTCTCTACAGGAATTTGGCCTCAGATTTCTTCTTTGTTCCTTCCTCTCCTATAGCAGGGGGGGAGAGACGTTGCCCAGGGAAGCCTGGCCCTAGGGGGCTCTGCGCTGAAGACTTTTGCTGGTTCTTATTTCCTCGCCCTCTATCGGATCTGTCTCTGATTCAGGCTGACTTCTATTTCTCAGGACGAACACATTCGTCAACTCCTCCAGAGGTCCCGTCCGCTCTTGCTCGCTCCCTTCTGCTTCTTTTCGATTGCTGTTGCCCTTCCTCATCCTAACTCCCCGACGGCTGCTTCGGTTCTACTGTTTGCCTTGGTTGCCTGTTCGTCCAGCGTGATTTCACCTCCTCTACTCCTCACCATGCCTGGCTCCCGACTAATTAACGGCTTTTCGCTTGCGAGTTCAATTTGACTCCTTCTTTTTGGAGGCGGCTGTTTCTTCACCCTACCCCTCCATCCCTTTCCAGCTGGGTCTTCGTTTTCTGACTCCGTCATTTCTTCCCATCCTGCGCCTTCGTAGTCCTTCTTATACTGAATTGTGCTTCCTTAGCTTCATATTTTTTCGTCCTTTGTTCCTTCGGCTGACTTTGGGCTGTCACTTTCCTGGGGTCTGTATTTCGCTTGTCTTTCCTTTGTCATAATGCTTCTCATCTACGCTCCCTCGTCTGCATATCCCACTTCGCTTTCCTCTGTTCTGGGGTGGTAGAGTGGGCTCGTTTTCTGATACTTCCCTGTCGTGGAATCTGCCAGGTAGTTGTGATCCATACGTAGATCTCACTCTCACTCTTCTGCCTGCTCAATCTATCTGTTTCCTTCCCTTGTCATAGTTGAGTCTTAACATTTTGTTTGTTGATTTGTGTTGGGGGTCCTGCGTGTTGTGGGGGTAGTTGCCTTTGGGATCACTTTCGTCCTTCGTCTTTCTTTGGGCCTGGTCTTCCTTCTCACCTTTCCCTCACCATAAGCCGTCCAGTGTTGTAGGTGGTTGGTTACTCCTCTACTACCTTCTAGTACGCTTTTCCCTTGGATGTCCTCCTCCCTAGTTCTTCTGACTGATGCTGCCCTTATTCTGCCCTCCGCAGGAGTGGCTTCTTGGGGGTTGTGTTGGACTACCTCCTTCTTCTTCTTAGATGTTTTGATTTAGGGAACCTGATTTGGTTCTTTTACTTACTCTTTCTGACCTGTTATACACCATGTCCATTGATATCGTCCGCCTGCCCCCTTTTTGTTCTGTGCCATATCCAGCTCCTCCTAGTTGGGCCCCGTGGTGGTTCTCTTTGGGGGTCCGTTTTCTAGACTTGGTGTGATCAACTCGGGGTAGCTAAAGCTTTCCGTTGTCGTTCTTCGATTTGGATTCCTTTGGGATACTGGGTTGGTCGAGCTTCCCCTCAGAGGAGTGTGGATTTCTATTTTGGAAGTTCTTATGGGCTTCATACTGTTCCTTTGAGGGATCGGAGATTCCTTTCCTTTATATTCCTCACTTGGTTTGTGGGAGGGACTACCCTTTTTGGGTGCCCTGGCCTAATTTTCCTCTGGGGATTTTTTGGGGTAAGGTTCGCTGGCTGTCTTCCCTTTGTTGGAGGTGGGGGTGGCAGATATTTGCCCTTTCTGGCCCTATCGGAAGTTATCTACCGGAATAACCTCCTCTGCTTGTTCTGCTCTGGAGTGTCCCTGTTCTTCCTCCTGTTTTGGTTGTTCTCTAACAGCGGTGTTTCCCGCGCTGGGTTATGTTTCGGCCTGAACCTGTTTAATGTTCTTGCTGGTAGTTCATATATTCTTCTCTCCTTATAGGGTTTTAATTCTTGAAGCCACCTGTTCCCTCTTTCTTCTTTTTTTGCTTTGGGGGGTTTATTACTCTGGGACGATAGTTCTGTGACAGGTGGGGGAGGGCTTCCTGGTGTCCTTTGGTCTCAATCTTTCGATTGGGCTCACAAGAATGTTCCTCTTTAAGTGACTTCTTTAAGCTGTTTGATTGGTCTCCTGTTATGGTTCTGGGGCGCTCTCGGTTTTTCCTGTCTTGGGGTTGTTTTTTAGGTACATGTTCCTGTATGAATCACCTTCATCATTACTTTTCCGAATTCTACTTTGTCTCTTGTTATTCTCGGACGTCCTTTTGTAATTTCCTGTCCTCCCTCGGCCTGGGGTAGTCTGATTGGAACACTCCCCGCGATTCCATTCTGGATGTTCCTCCTCACGCTTTAGGGGCTCTTCTTACTTGGGATGGATTCTTGTGTCCCTTGTTGGCCTACTTATATTCTCTACGCTTACTTCACCTCACTCACTTTTGGTATTAAGTAGTCTGCTTCTGAGAGACTCGTATACTCATTGGATCGGAGACTCGGCATCTCCCGTGCTTCGCCTGCTCGTCTGAATCTGTGGAGATAGGTTTTCTTTGTTTCCTCCTTGACGTTGTTAGATGTCCCTTTTCGTTTGTTTTTGTTTGGTTTTCCTACTCCCGTGTAGCTTCTGTTTTTTGGTTATAGGTGTTGCCTGGATTTTATACTGAGTCCCTGGTTTCCTCTTGAGGTTAACTCGCCGTTCTCGGATTGAGATTTAGCTCCGGGGAAACACGTCTATACGAATTACTCTTATTTTTTCGAAGTTGTCTTTATTTATCCGAAGCTCTCATTTGTAGGCTGCCACGAATTTTCTATAAGTTGGTTTCTTCTTCCTTCCCAACTCTCTCTTGCCACTATTCTTCCACGTGTTGGACTTATTCCGCTTAAGTCTTCTTTTTTCTACTTGAGTTTAGGATATTGAAGGGCCTTTGTCTGAAGATACCCTTAATGTTTCTTCTTCCTACATTGTCAGTCTTCATTGGTCCTGTTCAGTTGGCCTATTTAGGGGAGGGGTCTCTCGTGTTTGGATAGGGTCTGTTAGATTCTTCGTCCGGGAGGTCTATACCTGCCGCATCCTTCATCCTTTCTCGGCTTCTTTTATGCGATGGAGTCTTCGTCCTATATCGGACTATTCTTTTTTGTCCTTTTGGGTGAATTTCCTTATCTGTCCTGTTTTGATACTGATATTTCGTTGTTCTGGATCCACATGTTCGCCCCCTTTGGCTGATTCCTTCCTGTCTTTGTTTCTGTAATTTGCTTCCTGGATCCTCGGCTACTCCTTCCTGTCTTTGAAACTCTGAATTTCCTTTACTATTGACTCTTTCTCTACTTCATTATTTTTTGGGTTCATTCTGGTCAGCTCCCCCTTGGAGTGTTCTTTCCTTTGGTTTGTTCATAAATAAGCCGCTTATGCATCTATGCTTCTTCTTGTCCTTTACGTGCTGGTGGCGTCTGTTCTTGATATTTCTCCGGTTCTCTACGTTCTTCTTTGCTGTCTAATGGAGGTTCATACATTTCTTGTAACACGTGTAGTTGTCTGGTTCATTGAGGCTTGTGATTTTTGGGTCTTAAGATTCCTCCTTGGTGGGTTATTTGGTTTGTCTTGGTGTGTTCGTTTGTATTTCTCGGTTTTCCCTTTGATCTCGTCTTTGATCCTCAGTGACCCTTTATTTCCTACTGTTTATAGGCTTAAACTGTTGGGTTGGAATGCTCCATAATCATTGGGTTCCTTCCTGGGGGGATCCTGCATATTTTAGTTGACTTGGGAGATCCTGTTGGTTATTTCGGGGTTGTTTGGTTAGACCCTCCCCTTAGATCTGGATTCGCCTTTTTTGGGCTTTTCCGTTTCTGTTTTTTAGATTTGTTTTTTTGGGCTTATATACTCGGCTCTATCAGGGCCGCTCCCCTCGCTCGCTAATTCCTTTTCTCTCTAAGTTTTTGTTGTTTTAGCTTCTTGGAGTTTATCATTTCAGTTGCTGATTTTTCCCCTGTTTTACTTGGAGGAGGGGAGATTCGTGCCCCCGTATCTTTACTTTTGCCCGGACGTGCCCTCATCTTGTTTCCTTACTTGTCGAGTTCACTTCACCTGCACTTCAGGATTGTACATTCACTCACTTTTCTATTTAATTTTAGAATTTTTTTTGGGGATGAGCGGGGTCCTCCCTCTCTCCTGCTTTGTTCTGTTTTTTTCAGTCTGGAATTCTCTTTTGCTCTACTTAGTTCATCTGGTCTTTAAGACTATCCTACTTGTGTCTTAGATTAAGCCTCCTTATTTGGCTTCTGCTAGGCACCTCTTGCTTCCTCCACCTTAGATACCTGCTACGACTCCTGTCCTTAGGTAAGGCTTCGCGGGGGGGGGGTACTTAATACTACTTGTTCTTAGTTTCTTTCCCGCTGCTTTACCAGACGTTTCTCATCCTGTTCCCACAGTCATACGGGGAGAGTAAGCGGTTTCGCGTGGAGACTGCCTTCTCTAATGTCTCCGTCCGTGATTCTTTGTTTTACCATTTTCTATTCGGCGCTGTCCTTGCGGTTCTTAGGTTTTGGAAAAGTCTTTCGCTGCCCTTTGTGTATTTGCTTTATCTGATTGTGTTGGTTTCTCCTGCCTTCTGTTCTCTGGACTTCTGAGACTTTATTCTTTGACTTGGTTGCCCTTTTTCTCTCTTTGGGATTTCTCTGATGAGCTCCTACTTCATCCTCTTGGTATGATGATTTGATCTCTTCCTTGGCATACGCAGTCTGGACTTGAGCTCCGTAGGTTTCGGTCCTAGGTGTTCCTGTTCTTCGTCCGCCTTCTCCGTCTTGGAACTCCGTAGTGCACTATACTGTCTGAAGTTACCTGGCATCTTTTAAACATATCCTTTCATCTTCGCCTATGCCGTGTTTTCGCCGTGGTTATAGGCTCTGGTGTGCCTCTTTGTTCCCTCCTTCGAGTTCCTACTTTTCCCTGCGAAGTCTGACTACTCCTTCTGCTTCTCCGTCCCTTAGGCTTTGGGGTTTCCGATTTGCTGGCCGTTTATTGTTGCTCATGATTTTTCCCCTCTCTCTATTAATTGGCTTCTTATGATTTTCCTTAGGTTTCTGTTGTTCCTATTTTCTAATACTTCTCCTAGGTGCCTTGGGTCTTCACAATCGTTTTTTAGTTGCGAATGTTGTTTATTAATACTTTTTGGCATCCTTTCTTGCCATAAGAATTTCTTCTTGCTCCCCGATCTGCTTGTTGGGGGATCATGGGCCAACTTTTTCTCTATTTTACTTAATTTTTTTCATCATTCTGTGATTCTTTGGTTGTTCTTGTGCTTCATCTAACTCGTCTTAATTTTTCACTCACATTGACTCATTAAATTCCTGGATTTCATTTGTTGCGTCCTCAACAGTTTGCTGTCCTCTTCGCTCTTGGTTTGTGCTTCATTCAGTGGGCGGTCTGCGTGTGCTTCTCTTGCACGATATAATTGGCCTTTTCAATATCATTCTTTTTAGATACTATGCCTTCTAGACTTTCTTCTCTTTAGTTCTCCTTGGGTTGTGCTTGATTCTTTGTGTTAGTTCCGTAAACCCCTCTTTAGTTGGGCTGAACTCTTCTGCTTGGGTTTGGGGGAGTTAATGCCCACTGTTACGCTGTGCAATGCTAGTTCCTCCTGTTTCTTCTAATATTTATCCACGGAAGATTCCTCTTGGATGACTTATCACTTGTTGACAATTTACTGAGCTGTTTACTGTATTGAGAAAGTCTTATCCTGGGTGTCTCTGTACGGACGGTTAAGATGGCGCCCCGGTTCTTTGTCATCTACTGCTTCAATTCAATCCTGCTTGGTACACTCACTTAATATTTCTTCTCCTTAAAAGTCTTTAATTCCACGGGGTACATGTGGTTACTGGCAGTGAGTTTACACTTATGCTTCCTGTCTGTATCCTAGTGCTTCTCGGTTAAGAGACTAGTCGTACCTTTCCGAGATTCTTACTTGTTAGATGGGTACTTTGGCACTTTTGATCTTAGTTTTTCAATACAACAGAAGTCTAATCACTGTCTCCTATATCTCCTTTTGCTGATTTTTGAACTTAAGTCTACCTGCTTTCCCAAGTTGACGTATTGTTCTATTCTTCACTCCTGCTTGCTCACTTATGTGTTTTCTCCTGTTTGGCATCTTAAGGTGTTAGTTGTTTTCTAATTACCATAGTTTACTATATCTTACTTTATACCTCACATAGAGGTTATCGCTACTCAGATAGGTGCCTTCCTAAGGCTGTTAGATGGGGGCTTGTTTTGGGGGCCCCAGTTTGTGGCCTGTTCTACTTTTCCTGGTTTACTGTTCCTCCTGTCTGGGCCTTTTATTTAATTCTGTATATTGATTATTTTAAAGGGGCATTTATTATTTTCATCCTCATACGAGTTCCACTTTGATATTCCTCATTAAACCTTTTGCATGTCTTAGTTCGTTGGGCGTATTCCCTCTGTCCTGCTTGTCCTCCTCCTCTGGGTATAGTTGATAGCTTTTTCGTTGCCTTGGCCATACCAGTTGGGCTTTTCGATTCATGCGGTTGTCCTAATCTACTTTATTAGGGCGCCTATTTTATAGAGGTTTCTGTTGGTTCCTGCTTGTTTGGTTGTTTGATTTTTCCTCGGGGTTCCTTCCTTCTGTATACATTCTTGTTGATCATTAAATTCTTAACCATTAGATTATCCCCTCGGGGTACTTCAGAGCTGCGCTTTTATTTACTGTTCAGTAGATTAGGATTGCTTTTGGTATTTGATCTTTCATGATTGTTTAGATAGCAAAGATAATATCCCATATGGGAACAATATTTGTCATCCAGCTACTTGAATATTTATTCGCTCAAGATGTGTGTGGAATACTTACATTATGATCATTTAGGGAAACATAATTACTCCTTCCCTTCGTTAGATTCCTGGTACAACAACTCACGAATCCCCCTGAGAATTTCCCTTAATTAATCACGTGGGATAACACAAAATAAGTCTATAAAACTCTTTGACTCATTAATACTGGCGGTAAATATTTCCGGCTTCCTTATATTCTCATACAGCATCACACTTAAAACACATATAAGAATCATATCATTGCCAAGTGGATCAGGTAATTACTGACTTCTT
This sequence comes from Plasmodium inui San Antonio 1, assembly GCF_000524495.1. Lineage (NCBI taxonomy): Eukaryota > Apicomplexa > Aconoidasida > Haemosporida > Plasmodiidae > Plasmodium > Plasmodium inui. The sequence goes on from NW_008481897.1 coordinate 29,059, forward strand.
CTTATTCCTTAGAAAAATTCCATAACTCTCCTGTTGAGGATGACTCAGTTATAAGACAGGTTTCTAGTGTATTAGGGGAACGTGTTCATCGTATTTTCGTATACTTCCTTATGCAGAAAAGGGATTCTGAATACGACTTAACATTTTACATCCTGCTTTTCTGAATAAGGAGACGTCTTCTTTATCATCATCTAGAATTTTAGGGACAGACAAAAATTAATTTATTGTACGATTTATTAGACTTCATGAACTCAACACAGATTCAAGATATTATTTGCTGGTATGCGCCTGGGGAGATTTTAGAGAACATGAAACCCTCGATTTTATATATCTATTTTGTCAGAGGGAAAGATCTGTTGCTCATATTATTCCTTATCTGTCACTCCTAATGTGTTTCTGGGTTCTATGCTTTGGATGTAGTGTATAATCTTCATCCCCTGAGCATCTTTCCCTGTATCCTCTCCTCTCGTGCTGTCTCTTCTGTATGTATTAATTAGGTACCTTTCCTTTTAGGAATTTCCACTTTGACCGTCATGTTGATATGCCCACTTTCCTGTGGGGTATCTATATGGTCTTACATATATCTCTCTCCGTTCTTTGAAGTAGATAATTTTCTCAAATATTTGAGTTGTATTCGTATATACATTCCATTATAGTCATCCGCGCCTATATGATTGGTTCCCTCCTTCCTTGATTAATGATTCCGTATTATTTTCTGTGTATTCTTATGCTCATTTTATCCGCTTGGCGCGTTTCATGTCTTTATTATTCCTAATTCCTCATGAGAAACAGCCCGTTCTATATAGTACTATTCCTTTCATAATTTCTTATTCCTCCCTAGAGTATAAGAATTTTAATCCTTCACCTCACATAATTGTTATATTTTAATAGTACCGCATCGATTCCGAGTCTTGTTAAGAGGAAAATACTACAGATTAAAGCAGGTGTGCAAATCTTCCGTAATCATTTTTTCTTAATAGTACCCGGATAATTATTGAATCTATATTACAATAATATTGAGAAGGAATAATCACACTTCACGACATATTATTGTACCTACAGTGTTACTTTGCCTATAAAAAGTTCTTCCTATATATATGCATCCTTGGTATTTTGAGACCCTTTTTAGTGATAGTATCCCTCAGTTTCTTATACAGCATGAATAGCCTTAGGATTGGTATATGCGTATTCCTGGAATGGAATTATTTCAGAAGCCAGGGTATTGGTGAAATGGTATGATTCTTACAACTGCTGTCCTTCTCAAGGAATTCGACTCTCTAAACCTCTGTATTATCTTAAACAATTTTCCTCCTCACACAGCACTTTACTACATAGAACATTACCCCTGACAGAGTCTTATCCTCTAATCAGTTGCTGTAATGCCGCTTCTTACAGTTAATACAAATATACCGCAGGCATCTCGTATTTTCTATATATGTGTAACGCTCAATGATTGGAACCCCTCCAAGAATACCGCTGCATCCATTCTATTATGTCTTACTAAATATCTCTCTTTAAATTATGGTGCTTCCTGCTTTAAATCTTGACGACTCAACAATAGGGACTCTCTGGATTTTCCTACTGTTTATGCACTGATACTCTAGAGAGATTTCTCCCTCTCACATACTTAATAATGCTCGCGAAAAATGTATTGTTTATATATTAGTCTTCCAAGGAAGTGTATATCCTTCTCCTGATTCTATTCTTCAAAGAATAGCACTCGTTGGCCTAACTTCCTCATATAAACATATGGCAGGCACAATTTTAAGACTTGCACATTTATGCTCCTGATATAATCGTTCTCTATGTAGATGCTTTATCCTCACTCAATAATAGTTTTCAAAGGAAAGAACTGTAAATGGTGAACGTCTCGCAGAACAATATTCAGGAAACATGTATACAGTACACAAAATAATACTGAAGGTATATACGTATAGCTCATACAATAGGGCTCTATGTTATCCGTACATCGCACACACCTGCAATGGCAAGGATTTCACATTCTCTAAATTATAATACACATAAATGATTACTCCTGAATTAATCACAACTCCTAATCTGTTGTATCTGGAATGCTATGTTATGAATCCTTCACATAAGAGCACTCCA
>NW_008481897.1:32317-36402 GCF_000524495.1 Plasmodium inui San Antonio 1
AATATCATTGTAGGCATGGATGACGGATAAAGATAAGGATACGGCATGTATTTTCATACACTTTAAATCATAGTACTCCCCGTACAGTAGTATTCACTTCACAATGTTATCCCTAATATATCAATACTCCGCAAACATCAACATTGTTCACATAATAGTACTCTGGGAATGATACCACTAGAAGCCAGTAAATAATTCCCACACAATACTATTTCACGCACATGTGTACACTTCCTGCAATGGTACTCTCTCAATCCTGCACTTTCACACATTATACAGCTATTAATATAATAACACTCCGGGGAGTGGTATGAATTTGCAACTATAGTGTTTTCCCTATAATATAAGCCTAATCGGTAAGCCATGAAGTTTCAACCTTCTCAATAATTGTGCTCTGCGGATATTCACAGTTTCCGCACATTTGTGCACTCCAAGACATCACACTAGGGAGATATGAGTACACTCACAAGACTGCGCCGCAGATCATCCGTACGTTTTATACAACTATCCTTCTAAAAGAACGGTACTCTGCAGATATTGGTATATCTTAAGCATTAATACACTGATATAACAGTACTACGAGAATCTTCGCATTCGTCAACATGGGAAATGGGGACACATCTATACTTCCTTGTCATGTGCCCTTGTGGAATATGCATGCAGTTCATAGAATATTATCCTATGAATAATGAAACACCTCGAAAATCAGTGTTCTTGACACAATAATACGGTTAACATTATAGTGGCCCTGGCATAGCTCTACTGTTTAGACCAAATGATTGGAGCCCACCTGTTGGATCTGCAGAATCGCCCAAGTCATATCATCCAGCCATTAAACCAACATGATGAGCCTTCAAATAATGTTATTCCAAGGACAGTCGTACTTATCAGGAGAAACTATTCTGTACATAACATCAGTGTTCTTCAAGTAATCGTGCAATTCATACATTCATGTGTCCTACACAAAGGTACCCCCCATATGGAGGTACTACGGAAACTCCTAGACGTTTCGTAACGGTTGGCCCTCCTCATACGGCACAAAGCTAAGTCATAAATTCTGCACCTCTGTTTACTCTACTTAATAATACCGGCCTAACTTTGGCACTCATCAAATGTCGTTGGACTAGCCATATCAGAAATCCTTAGATTTGAGTACTATACATACATCTATAGTGTCCCCATAATAGTACTCCAAGTCATGAATACTCCTTCAGCGAATATCCTGTTCAAATGGAAGTATTATCCACACAACACTACTGTAAACAGGACGGTACTTACTGAATTATCGTACTCTATCAAAGAATCGTACTCCAAGGGTAATTTTACTCATAAAGGCAGGAAACTTCACACATCATGATTCCGTCAGTATAGTAGCACTCAAGGTTATGCATATAGATCCACTACGTGTACCTTTATAGAACAGTAGTATGAGGACTTCTACACCCGTCACCATTGAGAAAGTACAGACAATGGTACTCCCTAAACAGTAGTTATACTGGAATATCCATGGACTTCACGGGACACTGTTATTCATATTATTAATGCATAAACCCTGAATTCTTCACATACACTAGTAGAGGGAAACATTACTCCTCACATAATAGTAGTAGAAATATATTTGCGCACATCATCAGCAATGGAAATCTACACCAGTATTGTACGAGTAATGGGACCCCAAGTGTATATCCTGTGTTCAAATACCAATAGAATAAGGGTGTTACTACTCTCGACATATAAGTATTACAAACACGTGGATACCCTTTATATAGGGTGACACTGGAGGATATCCCTACCCCTTACACACATGTGTCCTTCAGAAGACGGCACTACGGGCGCAATGAAACCCTTGAGATAACACTATCTTAGAACATCATCACATTTCACATAGTACTGCATTCAGCATGTCAGTGGACTCAACAGAATGGCACTCTCCATATACTCACGCTCTTCACATGGAATGAACACTGGTATATTCGTGCTCCTCAAATAAATCTGCTCCAGCCGGTTTGGAAGGTTCAAAGCATTTATTTGTTCGTACAGTACTTGTATAATCCCTGGACGCCCATATAATAATACTGCTAGTACAGATGTATACTTCACAACCAGGGACACCTGTAAGATGTTCCAGTAGCTTACACACTTGTTCTCCTTATATAATACTACAGGAGGTATATCTGTAAACTTCATCCAATGGTGTTATTCATATAATAGTATTCTTCCAACACACATACAAAGTAGAAATAATGTTAGCTTTTGCATGTTAGTACTATTTAAATCATAGTACTCCGAGCACAGTAGTACTCATCCCCATGATGCTATTTCTTCCATATCAATACTTTGCACATATGCAAACTATTCATATGATAGTATTCTGGGAATATCAACACTTGAAGTTAAAAAGTTATTCTGACACAGGCGTAATATAATGACATCGGTACACTTGTTATATCGGTGTTCTTAAAGTCATGGAGTTTGACGCGATGCACTATTCCTAATATAATAATACTTCAGGGACTGCTAACAGTCCGTAACAGTAGTGTTTTTTGTATAATAAAGTCGGAGATGCTGGGCCTAGAAGTTTAAACTCTTCACATAATCGTGCTTCAGCCACATCCATAATCTGCGAACAACCCTGCTTCCTAAATGACAGTACTACGCATATATGAGTATACTCACAAATTACTGCTCCAGATTATGCATACCTCCCACGGATGTATTTTATTCAGAAAACAATGCACAACAAATATTACCACCACTCAACCATTAGTACATTTATATAACAGTTCTTGGGCAACTTCTGTAATCATTCCCATTGAGTATCCATACAAATAGTTACTGCGCAAAAAATAGTTCGGTTGCAATATCCATACACTGGACGAGATAGTGCTCTCTAAATGACACTCGTGAAATATCAATATTTCACACACAGATGTAGGGTTCATATCATACTACTCCTGGCAGTATAGTACTATCGAAACAATGGTCTGCTAACATTTTTTAGGGGTTGTACAATGCCGTACTTGATATAATTGGGCCATTAAAATTAACTCCAGACCCTTCACATAATGACACTTCAAAGACAGGCATCTTCATCTAGGCACACCATTCGGTACATTACCGTAATACTCTTCAAATGTCGGATCAGTAGGGAGGTCGACGCGCTGCACACGATAATACTTCTCATATAAAACTATTACGGAAACGCTCCTACCCTGTTTGGTGTAACTCTCTGCATAGAATAAATCATGATGCCATATATCTTATCGACTTTAACATACATTACTTGACAGTACTTATTTAAGTTTGGGACGCTTCAAATAAGAATGTACCAGGGATATTAGCACTCTGTAGCTAGGAGTACGGCCTATATCTATTTATTCTTCACACAATAATACTTGGAGTCATCGATGCTTCCCATTCAAGTGTGCACTTCAAAGGGAGATATTATTCGAACAACAGTATTGTTAACATAACGGTATTATTTGTACAAGCGTAGTTCTTAAAAAATAGTACCATAGATATAGTCCCACTAATGAAGCTACATAAGGGCAGAGAGAACTCTATCCGTAGCACAACTTCACTCCTGGAACATCAATACCTGAGACAAAAATGTACTCTTAAGATCATCATACTCCCCGAGTAGCAATACTCTTTAAGTAATAGTATTACATATGGGCCGTGGGAGCTGCGCAATCCCGCACGTGTTCCAATGAAGTCATTAGACTTACATCAAAACACTTGACATCCTGATAATCCAACAATAGACCTATTCTTCGGGGTACAGCGCTTCCCACCTAACAGTAGCTTTCCTCAATTAACAGTGCACTTCACACATCAACACACTCAACACAGAAGTATCCTTCACATAAAAATAATACCGGAGCTTGTTCACTCTTCATAACATAGCTTTCCCCAAATGGTAATAGGTTACGCGAAATATATCCTATCACCCGAATACATCACTTAATACGATTGTTTCAACTTCGGTATTCTCCACATAGCGATATGCCACACACGTCAGCTAACTCCAGATATCAGTACTATACATACGTTTGTACCTCTCTCATATTGACATTGCTAATCAT
>NW_008481897.1:38127-39450 GCF_000524495.1 Plasmodium inui San Antonio 1
TTGGTAATACTACTGCATCTGTATAGTCCTGAGATTTACACTTCAAATAGGTGACCATTCTCATAATAAACAAGGAGAGGACAAATCTTCATAATGCAACCACATAGAAAAAAAATAAGCACGCTGCTGAAGATATTACGAAGCAGAGGGTTGTGATAAAAAAGAATAACATATAATAAATACAACATATCCGGAAAGATGCCGTCAGGAAGGCATCTTCACAATGATGTAACGTGAAGAAACATTTTTACAATAATCGATGCAAAAGAACATCTTCAAAAGGACGAAACCGAGAAACGTCGGAGAGATACCAGGAGAGAAAAGAATCTTCATAAAAAGAATAAAGAACGAAACAGCATCTTACCCATGCCGCGGAACCCGAGCATATTCATAAAGGAAATCACACAGGAGAGGACATCTTCAAAATGCCGCAAAAAGAGTACATCGTCGTAGAAAACATGACACACAAACGAACATCTTCACAATGCCGCGCGAGGAGGAACCCTCCATATAGAAGAAATGATACAAGAACATATATTCAAGCTGCAGCCAGGAAATAGGATCATAAGGAATGCGGCGGAGCAGAAATATTTTCATAAGAAAAATGCCTCGCGAAGAAATTTCATCGCAATAATATGATAAGAAGAAAAGGCATTTTTATAAAAGAGTCGAACAAAAGAATATCATCCATATAACGCGATAAAAAGAATCTTCGTAAGAATGCCACCCCAGAAAAAATTCTCATAATGACATGGCCCGGGAAACTTCATCAAGACACCCCAGGAAAGGACTATCGTCAGAATGGAAATGCAAAAGAAAGAAGAATCTTAATAGTGACACGATAAAGGAAACAATCGCTATAAAAATGGCGGGCGAAAGGATATATTAAAAGTACGAAGCCATAAAATAAATCATGAGAAGAAAGATGCCCCACAAGGAAGATACCTCACGATGACGCACATAAAAAAGAACTTCAGAAAAGTGCAGCAGGAAATATCATCCTGAAAAAAATGCCACACAGACAAACATCTTCATATTGACGCAACAGGAAGGATGTAGTTATGCGAGAACGTAACACAAAGAAGCATTATTATAGTGACATGTCAGATATAAGCATCTTTAGAGAAATGCAGTACACAGAGAAAGTATCAGAATGCCGTGGCAGAGGAGTACACATCACAGTGACGTGAGACAACAACAGGGAAATGACCCGGATGCAGAGCATCATAAAGATGCAGGAAGAAAAAGTATTATCATGAACGGACGACACAGAAAAAATCGTGATAGAAATGCAGCAGATATACGCATCTTCATAAAGATTCC
>NW_008481897.1:39885-41108 GCF_000524495.1 Plasmodium inui San Antonio 1
CATGGGACCGGTATAACCCATTAGGGGACCCCCCAAAAAATTGATCCACATGAAAAAACTTTCAGAACGAAGCCACATGAAAGCGGTCCGCGAAAAATTACGCCACCTGAAACTATGTTGGCAAAATTACCCTACGTGAAACGACGTTCGCGAAATTTTACCCCACGTGAAACGACGTTCGCGAAATTATACCACATGAATACGCATATATAGGAAGAAGGTGCCATGAAAAAATACTCTCATAAAAATGCAGAAACCTGGGAAAACATACACAGGAGGAATGCAACCTGCGGGGGGATACTAATGAAAATATCGAAAAATCAAGGACCACACTGACAAAGAGGGTGGGGCATGAAAACGCATTCACAAAAATAGGGTAACTATAAAAGAAGCCATATAAACAAGAAGGCCCAGAATTTCACGCTGAACCCATTAGATATCCATATCTTTATTCTATTGCATTTATAGGAGTTTCCAGAGAAAGGCATGAACACATTTAAACGCTATAGCAGCCTTTTTAATTGTATGCAACATACAATTAAAGTTCAATATGGAATTAGAACTGATATTATACCAGTTCAAATTCAACATTTCATTACTCCCTATATATATGAATAGATGAGACACGTCATGAACAATCGTGTAATTTTAGGGGGCAAATCTTTATACCAAATGAAAATTCCTCTAATCTGAATCTGCATATAATACTAACTATGTCTCCTTTCCGCCTAAGAATGTTTACCTTGGGTACCATTCTTTTTCCATCCCGTTTTGTTCTTGGGTAGCCCCTTCTTCCATAACAGCAGTTGGGCATCATAATACACCTGGCTAATACCTCTTATTTCTATCATAGATGGACCGATCCCATATATAAAAGGAAGTAATATACATCTATGTATATCCATGGGTATATATATGTTTCATGGTAAGGTATAAAGAGGTTGGCAGTGAATAGCCAGTTATCAATAAATGATAGCAAAGTATAGAGGGAGGTAAATTACCTGTGTTTCTGCTCCTAATATCCTCTTTATGCGTCTCGGAATTGATGCATTCCCTGTTTATACCCATAAAGTAAATTCGCTTAACACTCACAAATGAGGAATATCCCATGTTCCTTTCTCAGTTTACTATAATTCATGATATGCAGAATGGAGAAGTCGGTTATACTCACACATATCTGTTATTCCTAGTTTCTTCTTACGACTCAATACTTGAATTTTCTC
>NW_008481897.1:42479-47476 GCF_000524495.1 Plasmodium inui San Antonio 1
CTAACACTAAATGATGATGGTATTGCCTTTATTGAGTTTTCAGTTATTATCATAGCAGTCGGAAGTGTCATTACAGAGGCTATCTTTCTTATGGAAGTATATATATGTATATATATGCACAGACGGAAAATATCCTTTAGTGCAGCGTCGTCAGTATTTAGCGGACGCTGAAGAACGGGGTCTAACCCCTTGTGGCAACTCTCTTCCTTAGCGCAATACATACCCCTAGAACCGCTGTTTACCCTCAAATACAGGAATCACAAATCCAGAAGAAGAGTATACGTGCAAACAGCAATGTGTGGCCCTCACTGCGAGGGAAAGAGGAATATATAAAGTGATGACATGCCATGGTGCGGCCCTTAATATGTATAGTTAATATATAATTAACACATCCCAAGAAATGTATACATGCAAAATAAGAAAGAATTGCTCCCCAGAAGATTCTAGATATAAATACGCAACTTTTAGCTCAATCAAAGAAGAAGAATGCAAATTGACCAAAGAACATTTCCTCCAAGTAGTGGTGCACACATTTATGATAAATAAAGGTGTGATAGGTGAAATTACTTGACGGAGCAATATAATCTGGATAGATGCGCACAACTGTGGTGATCTGTACATACCAGAACATTAGTGGCATAGTTTGGAACATAAATACTGGTATATTTTTGATATGTTGAAACAGAACAATTAATTCCACAGATTACAGCGAGGACGCAGAATGGATGAACAATGCGTTCAGGAAATTGTAATGTCTACAACCAATCAATTTAACCAGGAACGAAATACTCTTGTCCTACAAAGGCCAGGGAGTGTATGTAGCAATTAGGTTTCAAAACAGCCCATACGTATGAAAAAATACATTCCAGATAGTTTGTCTGATAAAGTTATCAGGCTCTACCGAAAAGACACAAACAAGTATGTAATACATGAGACGACGAATAAAACGTCAGGAACGAATTGCCATAAAGAGAGACAGGAGGTGCATAACCACGAGCTGTGTGTACTTACAGATGAGGGACTACATACGGAAGAGTTGATAACGCTATTCATGATGCTACTGGATGAATGCAAAGAGCAATAGAATTCACAAGACGTGAAATTGTACCTGGGTGGCCACATAGGAAACTGTTTGAACGAGGAGAATATGGAAGCGTCCCCAAAAATAGCAGATACACACAGAATTTTTCTGGGGATGTCCAGAAAAAAACACCCTGAGTATAAAGCACAAGGATTTACATGCCTCATATAAGAGGAGACAAACGGACAATAATACAGAGGCGCTCACCATGATGATAATGAAGTATCTGGAGTAGAGCATCTTCAGAGGCAAAATGTGACACGCATACTTAGATGTTACATTGGAATGCTGTTCATACGGATGCCATAAAGTGAGATGACCTGAGAGAACTTTGATAAGTACAGAGTACAAAGAGATGCGAGGAACTCCTACCCGGAAAACCAAGGGGACACGTACTTCCAGAGACACGGACCTCAAGTACGTGAATTAGTTAACAAATTACGAGGATAATCAGTCGCACTGGTAGGCACGCTTGCAATGCGAGACAGATGTAAAAGGCAGCTCACCAGTTGTGACTCAGCATCAGGGGAACATATCTGAAGGCCACGAAATATTTCATCTACGATCCTATGCCGCATTCGTCTTGAATGTGGGGGTAGACGAATTTTCTGTAACATAGGACGAAGAAAGAATGTCCAAATGGAAAAGCCAGAATTTGCTATTTGTAATAATCCCCCTAGAAGTATCCTGAGAGTAGTCCACTTGTTTGTCCTCTTAAATACTCCTTCTACATAACAGCCTAGACACATACGGAAGAAGTCGAAAAACATTATTGTCCATCTGTTTCACTTAATGATAAACATGGCCTATGGGATTCTGTATTCCCCTGCACCTACAAAATTGGGCGACACTCTCCTATCGGACACACGGAAACGTGGAATTTATAGAAGATGCTTAACTCCACCCGGACGGTTCTGTACGAAACAGGGCAAGACTAATTCAAGACACCGCAGTAGAAATCACACATTGATAAAATATCCTTATAGAGGGAATCATAAGTTCACAGTAGAAAAGAAAAAGAACAAGCCTATATAAGTACGACAGCATTCTCGAAGGCCATGAGGTCCACTCCTTACATATCAGATCAGTCGGCCGTAAAGTTGTAATTACAAGACCGCCTAGCATACATTTACCAACGTAAATAGAAGTTATGCTATCCTCTGGGCTTATATACTGTTCTAATGAGAGAACAATTAATGTATGTTTTACTGAAAGAATTGAGGGCATTCTTAGTAGGATGGAAAGAGAAGGAACATTCTAGTTATATCTTTGCGAAAGGGGATTCATCAAATTTGACACGGAAAAGGAACATTTAGAAATATGATATTTTAGGAACAGGCCTGTGTTTCCCTAAGTAGTCATCCTCATATAACCAATCAGAAAGGATACCACCGATTTTGTCAGCATCCCTGTTTCATCCTACCAGCATATATATATATATATTATGGTGACCCCTGCATTATATCGAAATGTTCTAAATCCCAGGGTGTCCCCCTTTTTTCCGATAGGACAAAGCAAAACAAGATGATAAAACAACAACTTCTCGAAGTCCGAAATCGGACCTCTTCTGGCTGGTTATTGGTCACTCCCTTGGTACCATCCCTTATAAGGAAGGGACCTCCCAACACAGCCCAAGTCAAGGGAGGGTCAATCCATATACTTACTCATAGATTAATTCTTCCTTGACAAAGACGCTTCTTCACATCTAATTATGGTGATAGAATTCTTCTATTCACTATCTCACTTGGGACAATCCAACTCGTCTAACACCCATACACTAGTGGATTCACTAATAATTAACGGACAAACAGACTAATAAGACGGAAGATGGTACACATTTTAACACAATGTAGACTTAATCTGCACTTATTTGAAGACATAACATATTCTTCGGTGGATTACTAACATATGGAAGTAGGGTCATCATAGGTGGGACATAACCCCTCAGTGCACCCAGTTGCACACACTGGGTCTGATTCAAGGTTGTAGATGATGGTATCAAGTTGTCTTGGGGAGGAGGTCATATTAGTATTGGTTGTTCCCCAACCCTAAACCTGAACCCTAAACGCTGAAAACCCACCCCTAATACGCGCCGGCCCTATATCTCATGCCATAGATGTTCTTGCCAGCCCTCAAGCCCCCTGCCCGCCTTTTTCTTCGAGGATCCCGAAACACCCTCCACAGACCATAACCACCCGCCAATGCCAGGCAAACTATACCCGCTACGCCCCCAATTACACCCCAGTTGGGCTCTCTGATTAAATTTAACCACGCTGAAATGTCCGGACTTATCGATCCCTTAACCACCTCCTGAGGTCCCCCATCTTCCTGGCTCGCTCCCCCTCCAGACGAGGCGGCATCATCGGGCGCGTCCTCCCTTCTGGTGTCCCCCTCGGTTGGGAGTGGGGGGGCAACATCCTCTGCCTCGGTACTTTCGGGAGTTGCAGCGTGCGCACTCACTGCTTCCCTGTCCACGGTAGTTTCATGCCTCGTGTTTTGCACGTCTGGAGTTAAGCTTCCGATTACGACGGTTTCAGTTGAGTGCTCAGATGCTTTACTTTGGGTGGTGTGTTTTTCCATACCTATGACACACGCCTCTGAGAGGGACGGGCCCCCTTTGTCTCTTTTCTCTTCCAATGTGATCCTTCTTTGCTCCTCATTCTGTCTAACCAGTTCATCGCTTGTCTTCAACACATGTGGTCTAGTCAACTGTCCAAGTTCCTCCTCTTCTATTATTATCACGCCCTCCTGGGACTCAGACGTTTCGTTGCCGGAACATTCTATGTGCTCTCCCTTTAGCTGACACCTTTCAGAGTTCTGCCGGCCCTGATCTTTTCCTTCTTTGGTTATCCAATAGCTTATCTTATATGGGCCATAGTTTGGGAACATGCTTTTCATAGAATGATACACACTTAATATCAAAGCTATTCCTGCTTCCTGACACCCGTCTGTTCCATGTGATCTAGAACATCGATACTCCTTCCCCTCCCCCCTCTTCTCCTTATTACGAATCCAGTGGTCCCAATCGGAATACCTGAACTCGAGACCGCTATCTATCATATTACACAGTCGTCCCCTTCCGCTAAATTCTCTCTGTCCTGCGTCCTTCCCCTTCATCAATCCTGTGATGATACACATTACGACCAATAACAGGTTCTTACCTGATGAAAATTGATCCAGAGGGGTGTCTTCTACCTTATTTTCTCCTAAGGAATTGCTCCACTCTTCCTTCCTCCAAAAGAGCGATTCATTAGATACTTCTCCTCCTACCACTACGATTCCATCCAGCTTCTGTAAAATTTTATCGACGACATCGCCCCATGTTAAAAAGGGACTGTTACTGTATGGCTTCACTTTTGTCGTGACTTCTGCCCCAAATCCTTTTCCCCATTCAGAGTTTTGTCCTTTCAACAGTTTTGCTTGTATCCAATGATCCAACTCTCCCCATCTTGAAGTTCCTTTCCTGTTAAAAAGTTTATAACAATACTTCCTCCCTTGGTGACAGGATCCTGTGGATGGTGTTGGAGATGGTTGACCCCACAAATACTTTTGATTTTCTGGCCAGAATTCTAAGCTCCACGTACTGTTTAACTTCTCACTCGTCATTCGATTCTGTACAGGTCCCTTGTATAATTTCCAACGAAGCCTGATGCGTGAAGGAGTCGACCTAATTCCTATGTTAAAACGACAATCTCAGTTGTCCTTCTGATCTGGAGGGCTTCGGTCAAACATTTACACCTTCTTATCTACTGTTGTTGTGATTATAAGACTCGGGGAGCCCTAGTCTCGGGGAATATTGGTCCCCTCACGAGACCTGCTTAGCCCCTATCTCTTTTGAACCCCCTCCTGCTGACTCCTCCGCTCCGGGTGGTTTCCCCTCATTTATTCCTTATACGAACTCTGTCTTCTTGATTTT
>NW_008481897.1:49476-51125 GCF_000524495.1 Plasmodium inui San Antonio 1
GGTTTTTCTTCCCTGGTTTTTTCCCTGAGGTTTCCTCGTTCCCCTGTCTTGTTTCCCCTAATTGTCACGAAGATTTTAAGTCGTCATCCCTCGGGGATAAATACCTTGGCTCTCTCTTGGGGAGTAATAACGCTTCGGGACTCATGGAATACTTACTTTTCCCTTATCTGGAGGGTCTCTGACTTTTTTCTCTGCGCGGGGGAGACAGAGGAGAGAAATATGTTTCTAAGGAGAAGGGAATGTCCCTAATTTGCTGCTTTTTGCTTCAACCTTGTTTGTTATTATGATCTCGCTTACTCTTATCTCTGGTGACTTGTTACTCGTCACTTGGGTTCATGTGCCTCAGGGGAAGTTATGCCTCAAACCACTCCTGAAAAGAGGAACTTTCAGTTAAATATATGCCGCACTTTGCATTTTAGACTTCCGGAGGAATTTACATTTTTTTAGGACTGAGAAATTATTCCAGCGGACATAGAATCATAATCATTCCTCTCTATTACGTATTTGGCTCCAGATGATTATACAAGATACTTCCTTGGGAATCCTTCCTTGCCCCTGATTTTCCCTTAGAGTTGCTTAAATTGCTCCCATACTCTCTTTGGAGACTACAGAAACTTCCTTTCTCCTTGCCCTATTCTTATAGAGACTCCGCTTACTCTACTATAACCCTTCGGATCAGGTTTTTAACGCAGGTTCTGTAAAACTTCTACTCTCCGGAATCCCTAATTCCTCATCCCTTAATTCCTTCCCATTTTCCTACAATTAATCTCATCCAGAGGATTGGTGTTTCTTTGTACCCTTGGACATGCGTACTCCCACGTTTTCCTGAGTTGATATCCTCTAATCTTGGATTTGCTTGAGATACGCTGGCATCTCCTGGAGTCCTGGAAACATTTACCTTAGTTGCCTTATTGCACTCTCATTTCCCGAGTCCCTGAGTTGCTCTGTGTTCCTAATTGCTGCTTTTAAGTAAGCGAAGTAATTACTACAATTTTTTCTCCTCCTCTGTTCTTCACTTGAACACTAATCCTCTATTTACTAAGCATTTCCCCCTTTCGTTTCTTTTCTCTTCGCGATTTCTTCGGGGGTTTCTGGCAGGTTGTCGGTGAGTGGTTAAGCCGTCTGGGGCTCCTTACACCCCGGAAATTTTGTTCTCCTCAAAAGGGATTTTTGACCCATGCCTCCTTGTTAATCTCGCAATCCCTCTTACTAAGTCCACAGTCTCTGGGTTAATACTCTTCTCTTTCTTCTATACTTGTTCTGCTTCCGACTCGATGATCTTTTGGCTTCTGCTTCGTTAGTCCATCCTAATTCTTCGGCCTTCAGGAAAGGGCACCTTCCTATGAACTCCCCTCTCTTAGTCACGTCAGGGAAAGTAATTTGCCCCAGGATAATGTGTTCCCCCTTATTTAAAAATGCTGTCCTTTCGGGGCTCTAAGAGAAAAAAGAGTTGCCTGCCTACAATACTCCCACCTTCTCTACAGTGGCGCGATCCTGGGTTCTCCCCTGTCGTCGTTCTCTGGAGAATGCTTTTCATCCTTCTTTGTTGTCGTTGATTCTGAATCTTACTTATTCAACTATTCCTTCCCTCACTCCTCTTTTTTACTGTCAATCAATTTCTTCTTTCTGAATTATTATTCTACCCAACC
>NW_008481898.1:0-6390 GCF_000524495.1 Plasmodium inui San Antonio 1
CGGGTTCGCGATTCTGGCCAAACTGAAGCGAGTTCCAGGGGGGGAGATCGAGGGCGACAGCCGGCGGAAGCAAGAAAGCGCGAGTGAGGGAGCGTCGCAGAGGGGGAGGGATAGAGGTGAAAGAGCGACGGGGAGAGAAGGGACGGTAAGCCCTGGAACCGGGAAGGTTGAGGGGAGGGGGAGCCGGGGGTCCAATGGGGGGGAGAAGTCTCCCGGAAGTGAAAATGGGGGAGGGGGGTCTTAGTTGTTCTGGGATAACCATTAAGGGAAGACTTATATCGGGGAAACAATGGGCCAGTTCGCAGGTGGTCCTGTAAGATTTTGGGCAGCGCGAAGAACCTTGAATGTGAGTTGAGGGTTACGTCCCAGGGTTTAGGGCTTAGGTTTTAGCGTTCCTGGGTTCAGTGTTTAGCTTTCATCTTTAGTGCTTCTGAGTCTAGCTCTCAGGCATTAGGCTTCAGGTTTCAGGGTTTATGGCTCAATAGTTAGGGTGCTATGAGTAGGCGGTAACTTTTAGATGTGGGGTGGGAGCCTCCCCGGATCATGCTTCTGAGGTTCTGGTTGAGTGGTCACGGGTCATCTCCCAGGAGTTATATTGTAGGGTTCAGGGGTTAGTTCCCCTGTTTTTCTTGTTAGTCTTTATGGTTTAGGTGTTAGGTTTGAGGGAGGACTTCTTGGGTTCAGGGGTTTAGGACGGATTTTCTATGATTAAGAGCTTAGTTTTCTTACTAGTTATTAGTGTTGTTTTTTATGTGCTTATGTTTTCTGCGTCAGGAGTCAGCTTTTATTCTTTACGCTTCTACTCCTATGTTTTAGTTTCTAGGGCGTATCTTTTACGGTCTATGACTTATTGTTCTGACTCAGGTTTAGGCGTTATCGCGAACGGTCTAGGGTTTCAGGCTTTACTATCCCGGCGCTACCTCCCAGGGGTCACCTGTCAGGACGTGCAGTTCTGGGTTCAAGAGTTGGACGGCTTTTTTTGGAAATTGATTTTATTTGTATACGATTCACATCCTAATGCAGAGGATTTAGCTTATGTTTCTTAATTGTCCTATTTCTCCAGTGATTTTTATGTTCACGCTCTCATTAGGTCTCCAGATTTGTCCTTATTATTTAGCTGGTTTTCCGTTTAGGGGGTGTCTCCCTTTTGGCATTTTTTCTGGTTGCTAATCTTCTGATGTTTCCTTCTTGGATTGTTGGAATTCTTGGACATAATCTGTCGCGCTCTATATCTCAGGGATTTTGGGGGGGGGGCCAACCTCCAGTTTGGGAGAGTTCCTGATCTGATGCATACTTTAGGACTTAGCTGATATATCTTTCCGGTTGTTGGGCCACCCTTAAAGTTAACGCTCAGTCGCTTCTCCTTAGTTTCTGTTGCTAGTTATCTTGCAATTGGATTAGTTCAGTGCTTTTTGGATTTTGGATTTATCTTTTAAGGTTTACGTTTCGAGTGGGTCCTGGAGCAGGGATGCTTTTCTTTTTTAGTTTGCGATTTGCAGAAGTTAGACTTCCTTGAGATAGTGTCTAGAGCTCCATGGGGATTTTCTGCGATTTAATATTTAGGTTCTATCCCTCAAGTTGTAGCCCAGAGGGGTCATTGAGGACTTCTCATATTTTACTACTATAGTTTGTAATTTTTAGTTCCCTATAGTTTCACATAGGGATATTATAAAGGTTCTTCACTTATGCGTAATACGGGTATCATGTTTGGATGCGTTACTCTTTGATTCTTGGTTTAGTACTCTGTCTTTATCGCCAGCTTCGGGGTTCTATACTTGGAGGCTTATATAGTGCATTTTATTAGGCATCGGTTCTTAAATTGTCTCTTACGGAGGAGAGCCTGCTGTTTTATCTCCTGGGTTCATCTTGATGATCTATGCTGTTTTCGCCGCTCTATTGGATTGGGGTAAGTCGAGGTGCCTGTCCCTTAGCCCTGGAGTTAATATGGTACGACTTAATATCGAGGAAGGTTTCTAGGGTAGTCAGGTTCTGCTCCTAAGGAGGGAATCTTAATTTTTAGCGCTCTGGTGTTCTAGGTCTAAGGAAATACTTCTATTCTATAGGTTGGGGTACTCATTGTTAGAGGGGTATTTCTGTTGTATCTTCGATGGTTGCCCTTTATAGATTCTGAGTTTTCGTTTAGTCCTTAGGTGGGATCCCTAGCTTTAGTTCCTCTACTTTATTGTCTGTTTTGGTTTTTCCGGCATATTTCTTTATTCTCTATTTTTAGGTGTTGAGGTTTCTTTTTTCGTTCTCTATCTTCTTGGCGCAATTTAGAATTTCTCTTCTCCCCCTGTCCATTCTGTCCGAGTTAATGCTTATTATTTTGAGACTCCCTTCCTCTATTACGACTCAGTCTCTTCGGGGTTTGCTCCTAGGTTGGACGCCGGAGGTTCACACTTATGCTCCATTTTCATGTGGCAAGAATATGTCGTTAATTTCAGAGTCTATTTTCTAGGACCTTTGTGTTTATGTTTTCGTCTCTATTTTTTTCCTTTATTGCCCTTGCTTCTACTGTTAACTTCTTAGCTTTTATTCCTTAGGCTATATTTCCTAGCCTAGAATGATTAAGTCTTCAATTTTGGATTTATGCCCCGGTTTCTGAGTCCTGCTCTTCCTGTGTTAATTGCTGGGCTCTAAACTGTATGCGGCGTCAGGTATGGCTTAAGGCTCAGTGGTGCTGAAGTAAGTCCCGTGTTATATGCACTGTTGGGCACATGCGATGCTTAGGCGTAGAGACTGGAAATGTATATCGCATAGGTAGGTTTTCAGTCCTTCCCCATCTCCCTTATTATATGGATTCTATTTCGTACTGCCTAATCTGTGCTGTCGCCCTCCTGCTTGAGGCTCTAGGTTGCTCCCATTATTGGTTATGCCTGCTCTCCCTCTGTTACGCTCTTCTCCGGCTTAGGTTCCTGTGATTTTGAGGGCTGCAATTCTATGGAGTTCTGTTAAAGAGTACATTTCTCTCTATATATTTTACCTGTACTCCGTCTCTACGCTTCAATTTTACTCAGTTAGGTTGCAGGGTGTAAGCACCTATTTCATTTGGGTTCTACTCAGTCATTTTGCTGTCGGCTTATGGAGGCTTGGTGCTGTCTCAACTTTTATTGTTCGGTCTGTAGTCTTTAATATCTACCATTAATTCTTTCTTTCTTATTCCCCCGGTTCGACTCTTGAGTTTATTTGTCAGGCTTTATCCTCTATGTCTACGCTTGCAGGTTCCTTTGTATGGACGAGGGCTTCTTTTTA
Organism: Plasmodium inui San Antonio 1; assembly: GCF_000524495.1. NCBI lineage: Eukaryota > Apicomplexa > Aconoidasida > Haemosporida > Plasmodiidae > Plasmodium > Plasmodium inui. Next base: position 3,253 of record NW_008481898.1, read on the forward strand.
CTTCTTAGTGTTTATTAGTATTGTCCGATAAGTTATTTTAGGCGGGTAAGATTCATTGATTAGGCGCCTTTTGTACTTTGATCATCCTTAGGCTTTTAGGATTTAGGGTTTAGTGTCTGGGTTGTATGTTTTGGGGTCTATGCTGCATATTTCATGTCTGAGCCTCCATGGTTTGTTTGTGAGGCCTGTGGCTCATCGTTTACTGACAGCCTCTAGTGTCTATTCCTACGCTTAATTCTTTACATATGCCTCCTTATTTATGCTGGTCGTTTTTATTCCTTATCTGCTTAGGCTTAGGAGGCCCCTCCATATGTTGACGGTGTCCTACTCAGATTCCATGATTGTGGACTCATTTTTACTTTGTAGGACTGATCGGATGCCCTTAGGGTTTATTGGTGTTTGAGGAAGTCTAGGGTGGTTCTCGCACGCTGTAGGTTTACGGTCGATACCCTTCGTATACGCTGCACTGCTCAGGTGTTTACGTTACGTTTCATGGCCCAAGGTGGTTTGGTGGATTCGGTCCTATCATTCTTCAGGGTATCCCTCTGAAGGTTTTTGCGTTAGGCATCATGTTCAGTTTTTACAGTTATTAATTTGGGGCGCCATCTTGTATTGTTTCTTCCTTACCTCTTATGCTTTTGATATTTGCTGTATTAATTGGTTTTCAACGTCGAGTTTTTCTGTTGTATGATTTATTGTGCAAGCCTTATGGTTAAAGGCGTATCCTCCTTGTTTTCGATTTCTTCATAAGCCGCTAAGGTGTATTTCTTACGGTTAACCATTTAATGCTGTCCGCTCAGGATTTACAATTTGGACTTTAAGCAGCCCCTCACAAGCATCATTGCCCACTCTGTGTTTCCAGGTGGTTTTGGTTACTCCTGGATTTACTTTATTATTTCCTTCTTCCTGTGCTAATGGTGCGCTCCTTGCTTGTTTTTAAGGCGCTCTCTCCTACTTTCTCTTCATGGTTTCTTTTTAGTTGTCTGGGAAGATAGAAGAAGAGATATATTTGTAGATTCCTTATTATTCTCTCCATACTCAACCTATTTTAACCGTGTTAATATAAAGATACGGAACAGTCAATGTTCAGACTCCGTCTTTTTACTTTATTGAGATATAGCGAAAGGAACATCAGTCTTATTGAACTAGGCCTATTTCCCTGGCTGTTTTATTCTCATCGTTTCCCCATAGGATATATTTGTAAAATCGTGGATTTATACATGCTGTGATGACGCGCCGAATCATAGAGCACATATTCATCTATATTAATGTTAATCGATACTGTTGTAAGATTTGTTGCCCATGAGTTGTCTCTCATATTCAAATGTGTATCCTCCTCTTCGTTTAGGTCACTAGTGAATTTGTCTTAATCATATGGATATTATGGGAGGGGTACATAACACGTCTGCTGCTTCACGATTCTTTGAAGGTTCTTATTGAAATGTGGCAACATAAGTTGAATGATCTGTCTTTATCACTTGATTTCTTCCTTCTACAAGGAATTCTTACAATGGACTTTCGATTACAGGCGGTTATAGGAGAGTATTGCACAACTTTTCGATCCATTCTTAGAGGAAATATGTTTCCGGTTATGAATTCCACTTCTGTGTTGGAATGCTTGTGTGCTCATAAAAAATATATGTATATTTGACGCCCATTAGATTATTCCTTGTATTTATCTGAGGATAATAAGAATCGCAGTAACAGATATCATGCTTATTACTGCTACTCAGGCACAGCTGTCATATATTCATACTATGACTGTTCGTATTTTATGTTTTATCCTGCAGAACAAAGTCAATCACTCAAATATCGCCACCTTGAAATACAGACAGGAGGAAGCGAATAAATAGTATAGATCTTGTTACTTTTTTTCTACAGACAGAACTATGAAGCCTTGTGGGAATTGGAGAAGATTAATACTGCGGTGCTAATTTATCTGTTTCTTCATGTACACAGATCTAAATAGCGCTCATTAGTTGGTGGCATCTCTATAGTTCATACGAAATTGTGAGATTTTCTACTTATACTTAAAATATATACCGATTATAATGTCATTACGTACAATCAATCGTTTATATTGGAATTGTTAGATTACGGTCCTGTATTAAAGTTGTGTGTTTTTTGAATAAGCATGCCCTCCTTATAAAATTATATCTTTGACTATTATATATTATACTGTATACCCGCATTGTGGAGACATTATTCGGCTGATTTTTTAGGTGTCAAATCGCAAAGGTATCAGTAATTTATTGCTAGTACTTGGATCAAGAAAGCAGATAATTAGTCGCGAGATGGCTGTTAGCATGTTTATTATTAACTTGCAAGAAAATGTCATCCCATTCTCTGATAAGAATATTTTAAATGTTTCTTATTGGTTGTCAATTTCTGATATTCACTTCGTATATTTATTTGTATGGACATGAGGAGAGGCTTCTATGAAAATTAGGAAGAAATTTTGGGGAAGAATTCCCCCCCCCCTATGGGAAGAAATGGGCGTCTTTGTTCTTCAGATAAGAATATAAGAGACTATCAGTGGGTTGAGAGACTCTTATGGTGTATGTTCCTTTTACTAAAATGAACTCCTCCCTATTATGATAGTATATAAGAAGGCATAGCCCTATTTTGTATAATCTCTGCAATACTTATTAATTATTTTGTGTATAAGCTCTTATCCGTAACATTATATGAGGGCAACTGCTGCTTATGTATGAAGAATAGTGGCATCCGGCTTAGATATGATTATTAGGAATTAGGGAGGATAGGCTAAGCGTCTATTAATATATTTTATTTTAGCGCGTTAAAGTAATTATTAAGGCAAGTATCTATATTTATTTAGCAGGGATTTTTATGAACCAGTTCATTCATGCAGGGTGGTACTGGCATCTTATGATGCATAAGAAGAGTTTTCATTCTTTCCATTAAATATCTTCTAGAGAAGTATGAGGCTTCTTATCTAAACAAGGAACTGACAAAGTCAATATGCATACTGTACGGAGCCGCTAATGTTCCTTAATGTAAAAAAGGTTTCTCAAATTCGGAGAGATGCCGTTGGCATATGTATACAGTAAAGTGCGAAATTCTGGTAGTGACTCAAAGATAGGTTTTACTCTAAAAGGGGGATCATATTAAAGAGGA
>NW_008481898.1:6860-35078 GCF_000524495.1 Plasmodium inui San Antonio 1
AATCAGGATTTCATTCCAATCTGTTGTTGTATGAGCGGCAGAATGGACAATAGGTACTATTGCTCCTTTTCTGTGTGCAGTGAACCGATATTTTAAAGTATTTTTACGAGAAAATGGAATACTCTTCATTTGATGTATCGAATTCATGGTAATATTTGAATAAAGGCAAGTAAGCATCGAGATGGTCACTGATCGCTCGGAAATCCATGAGTCTCCGAGGTGCCTCTCCAGTTCATTCGTTAATTCGTTTTGTAGATGTCGTATAATATGTGCCCAGCTCATTCATTACCTTCCGGTCTAGAATGACATATTTGTGTGTATAGTATTTCCAGCGATTGAGCCTTTTGACTAATGTCCTGATAGCTTTAAAAGACATGTTATTTATATTCAGGTTAGAGTTGCATACATTTGCGAATATATATGGATAAAGTTAAAAATGCATAACTAATTTTATGAGTGAATGTATTATTCATATGCTTCGATATTGGTTATGTTGCAGAATGGACATACGAGGTATACTACACAGGGGAAGTTATTAATAATACTCCTTATCGCTAGTTTCCTAGTCGTATTGTCCAATATACGGAGAGTGGAGAGTTCTGGCATCTGCATCGAATATCAGCTAGATTTCGCTGTTGTATGATACGCGATTGTGGCGCATGATCTTTCCAGACTGTTAAAATAAGAATTAGGTGTACCATAAGGAATCCCTTTCGCTAGCCTCATGTAATATGAATTGTCTGGTACCTTTATATTTTGTGAAATGTAATTTGTACTGCTTCTTTCCTTTGGGGGAGAGGGTCCTTTGCTCATTGTCAAGATCCACGTACAAAGTACAAATTGGTAAAGTGGACAATGTACAAAGCAAAGTTCATTACGATAAGTGGTGATTCGTCTGGCAATCTTACAAAATGAATAAATATTTGCCAAAAGCTCCTGATAGGAATATGTGACAATTAGAATGAATCATTTGAAAAATGTACTTAGCGTGCTTTCTTTTCAGTAGGGCAACTGAAATATGTAAGAGTTAGGTATAAATATCTAGCGTATATATCTCAATAGGTGGTTTCGACGAGTGGAAGATTGGAGGAATTATTACGGTTCCTTCTTTTTTATCCTCTTTTTGATACATTTTGCAATATTAGACGCATCCTTCAATAATGTTTATTCATTGCAATGTGAGACTATGATGGCGAAGTGGAAACCCAGGTAAGAAGCAATGTTTATCCAGAATACAAGATTCCCTCAGGTCAGAAACAAACTGTGGAAGATATTTCTTCTAATTATTCAATTAATAATTTACTCAGGAAATGAGTAGTTATCTCTTATTATGATGGGGGAGTCACTCGTGTTAATCTGATATCTTCTGAGAGGACCATACCCCCCTGAGTATTGAGTTTTAAAATGAGCTGTGGATCTTATTCCAATCTTAATGCAATCATTGAGTCTGTTGCTACCTCAATTTAATATTAATTAAGAAGCACGTTAACTCTGAATAAAAGGATTAACGGAATCGAATTAAGTATAGGTGTGAATAATGAGCGTTAAGCATTCTTCAGCGTACAATAGAATGATGAGAAGACAGGATATTGCAATAATTCTATTTAGGGATTCCTCTTGACCGGTTAAAGGAGCCGTTCAATACTGGAAATATGCTAACGCGGTTTGATTAATTTCGTCGAGAGGATTACGTATTATGAGCAAAATTTAGCAGAGGAGGAGACAGAAAAGTACCAATATTACGTTTCCATGTAGAAAAACCGGGCCTACGGCGCAATCAATGTATGTGAATCAGAAGGAAACTGAAATGGATAGGTAATAACGAGAATAATGACGCACCGATTGATTGTGATTACCCGCAGATACATATAATACAAGAGAGGACAAAAGCAGTGAAGGAATTGTGGAGGTGCTTATAATATATTACAGCAAATACCTCATAGAAATTAAGAAAGAATTCCAGTATTGAATCCTGAAGAGAAATTAAGAATAACAGATATGTGTGAGTATAACTCACTTTTCCATTTTGCATATCATGAATTATGATAAAATAAGAAGAAAACTACGGAATCCCTCATATAGGAGTGTTAAGCCAATTTACATTAGGGGTATAAACTGGGGATGCAGAAATTCTGAGAGGCATAAACGGGATGTTGGTCAACGAAATAGGGGTAATTTAAATCCCTCTATACATTGCTACCATTTATTGATAACAGCCTGTATTGTTGAGTTTTTTACACCTTACCATGGAACATAGATATATCCATGGATATACATACATATATGTATATTTTTTCCTTCTTATATGTGGGAATAGTTCCTGAGTCATAGAGATAAGGGGTGTTAACCAGGTGGAATCTGATGCCCATATGGCGTCATACAGGAGGGGAATACGAACAGATGGAACCGGACAGGGACAGAATAGTACCAGTGCTACACAATTCTACGCGAAAAGAAGATATAGTTACCAGTATATGCAGATTGGGATTAGAAGATTATTCATTTGGGATAAAAATGTTCCCGCTAAAATGAAATGATTGTTCCTGACGTGTTTTATCTATGAATAAATGAAGACAGCAATATATTTTTGAATCTGAAGTGGTATAGTATGAATCCTAATTTCATAATGAGCTTTAATTGTATGCTGCAGACAATTGAAAGGGCTGCTATAGCGCTTAAATGTATTCATGCCCTTCTGTCGAAACTCGTATGACTGCAATAGAGTAAAGATATGCAGATCCAATGGGGAATAGCGTGAAATGGTGGGCCGTTGGGTTTAAATGGCTTGTCTCATAGTTACGTTATTTCTGTGAATGCGTTCTCATGCTCATCCTTTTTGGGAGTGTGTTTTTCGATTTTTGGATATCTTCACGAGCATTCCCCCTCACGACGCATTCTTCCTGTGTATGTTTCTCATGTTCTGGCATCTTTATAAGGGTGTCAATTCATATCGCAACTTCTTTGCATATAAATCCGCATGCTGCATAGTGTCTGTTGATGTGCTTTCGTGTTGTATCATCCCCATGAGTCTGTTTTATCATGTTTCTGCACTTTTATGAGAGTATTTTTTCATGGCGCCCCTTCCCTAGATATGCATCTTCATGTGACCAAATCTTGTGAACGCCCTTCCATGTGGCCAAATTTTGCCAAGGTCGTTCCATGTGGCGTAATTTTGCGGACGTCGTTCCATGTGGCGTAATTTCGCGGACGTCGTTTCACGTGGGGTAATTTGGCGAACGTCGTTTCACGTCGGAAAATATCGCGAAGGCCCTTCCATGTGGCGTAATTCTTTTCGAGACTTGCCTTCATGTGGCTTCACTTTGCCAAAGTCCTCTCACGTGGATCAATTTTCGGGGGGGTGCTTTCATGTATTATATATCCGTTGCACGCGGGCTCTTTCTTTTAGCTTCATTATATATATTTCATTATTTAATTTTTCCATAAGGATACACCTATCTGCCCCCTTCTTTTGACGGAATTCTCCTGAAGGGTCTCTTTATGATGACATTTCTCGCAACATCCTTATGAAGATACCATTTCCCCTGGCATCTTTATGAAGATGCCTGTACCTGCTGCATCTTTATCAGGATTTTTTCTCTGTAGTATACTCATGATTATGCTTTTTTTCCTGGATTTTTATGATGCTCCCCCTTGAGGTCATTGCGTTATGCTCGTGTGACGTCACTGTGATGTGTACTGCTCTGCCGCGGCATTGTGATTCTTTCTCTTTGGAGGGCATTTTCTTAAGGATCCTTATATCTGGAAGGTTATTATAACAATGCTTCCTTGTACTACATCATCGCATAACTAAATGCCTCCTGTTGTTTTAATATGAAGATTTTTCTATATGTGGCCCCTTTTCCAGGATGATATTTCCTGTTCCATTTTTAGGCAGTTTTCTTTCTTTATGGTACGTCATTGTGAAGTGTATTTTCCCTGTGCGGCATCTTCTTTCGCAAGATCCATTTCACCACGTGTACTTTTAATATATTCTTTCGCTCGTCATTCTTAAAGAAATGCTTTCTTTTGCCGTGTCACTATGGAGATTCCTGTTTGCGTCTCATTTTTTTCCTGAGGATAGTTTTCTCTTCGGATGCCCTGATGAGTTTTCCCCAGCCACGTCATTATGAGAATTTTTGGTCCTGTTTCATTTTTCTTACGGAGATTCCTCTTACTGCGTTATATCGATGATATTTTTCTCTTTGATTCTTTTATAAAGATGCTTTTTTTATTTAGGATGTTACCGCAAAGGAATTTTTCTGCGAGTCATTTTTTTTATGAACAGACATTCTTTCCGCCGCATTCGGATGATACTTCTCTGTTGCGGTATTTTGAATATATTGTTCTGTGTAATCTCTTTTATATCGATGCTTCTTCTTGCCTGGGCTCCGTGAAGATGTTTTTCTGTCTGTCATTTCCTTTATCATGATGTACCCTCTTTCGGCGCATCTTGAAGATATTTTTTTGGTTGGGATTTTCTCTATGAAGATTCCCGTTTTCGGCGACATGGTAAAGATGCTGCTTCGTTCTTTATTTTTTTTATGAAGATCCTTTCTTCTCCTTCTAGCTGCCCGACGTTTTTTTGTTTCTTCCTTTTGAAGATATTCTTCTGCCTCGATTATTGGGAAAATTTTTCTTGAGGTCACATCATTCTGAAGAAGCCATTCTGGGTGCATCCTCGTTGATATGTTGTACTGTATGTCATGCTTCTTTATTAGAATTTCTTCTTCCGTAATATTCTGATCTACCTATTTCCTTTTCTTTCTATGTGGAATCATTATGAAGATATTTTCCTTCTTCGGCCATTTAGGAGGATGGTCACGTATGTGAAGCGTAAATATCAGGACCATACCGTTGCTGTAGCATTACGAAACAGGAATAATATACCCATGTGTGAAAGGGCAGCTTCATCCGTGGTGTATTATTGCTTTAGAAATCATGATGTTCATGGAGTACTATTAAGTGAATAGCATTATCACACGGATAACACTTTGAATTGAAGTGCAGAGTCGCGTCAAGGGTAAGGATCTTCTGGAGTTTTATTGTAGGGAGCCTACTGACGTGTGCCTAATAGTCATGTGCTCAAAATACTGACATGCCTATCATTTCGTTACATCAGAAACTGAAGCCGGCCTAGGGTACTTCTCTTTGAAAAATACTGGTTTGTGTTTCTAAGCCGCTTACCGGGCCTGGATGCCTGTGTAGTACTGTTATTTGAAGTTTATGGATGTTCTAAAACCCTCGCTTAAACCGTACTAAGGTGTCTGGATTCTCAATGGTCCACAATCCGAAGATTTCCATGGTACTTTTATATGAAGGTGATAGTAGCTCGACTATTTGCATGACCTTTAGGGTTATGATATTATGCTGCACCATTAGGCGTTATGGGTTGGGCCATAATGGATATCATTGTATTGAGAATACGATCTTATGGAAGGGTAGGTGTGTGCCAGGAGAAGCGTTATTTTAAGAGTATTATTGTGTGGATAATACTTCTATTTAAATAACACCGTCTCTTATTGAATATTCATCATGTGCAGTGGCAATATGGGAAAGGTACAGATGTATATATGGTACTTCTATGTGGAGATAACTAACATCCCTAGTACACCGCTATCTGGATCATGGCCAAATCGAAACAGTCGTATTAACTGATGTATTCAGGTGATAGTATATATGTGGCGTAATCTGTTACCATTCGCGGAGATTTATTGTATGGAAAGTGCACAATCTGGCGTAATATATTTATGTGAAAGATACTTCTTCTCCCAGTGTGTTAATTTGGGGAGTCCACTGTTAATTGAACAAGACTACTGTTATGTGGGAGGCTCTGTATCCCGTAAAGTAGGCCTATCCTTGGATTATCAGGATGTCAAGGGTTTTGATGTAAGTTTAATGACTTCATTACATTACGTGCGGGATTGCGGAGCTCCCAGGGCCCATCTGTAATACTATTACTTAAAGATTATTGCTACTCCGGGAGTATGATGATGTTAAGAGGAGTCTCTTGTCCTGAGGAGTGATCTTCCAGGGGGGTTATTGTGCTATGGATACCATTCTATCTGCAGTTATGTGCCCTCCTTATTAGGACTATTTGTGGTACTATTCTTTGAAAGGTACGCGTATACAATCGATACGGTCATGTTAACAGTACGATTGTTTGGATAATAGCTTCATTTGAAGTGCACAGCCCAATGCGGAGTATCCATGAGTGGAGGTATCATTATGTGAAAAGTACATCAATATATGCCGTACTCATATCTTCGGAGTGTCCAAATGCGTCGTATGTTACTATTCACAGAATGACGGAATAACAACAGTATGGTTAATTAAAATATTCAGGGGAATAGCATATATAACATAGCCTTCTACCACTTGCTGAGAGTTACACGATGGAGGGTATACCAATTCCCGTAATAGTCTTATATGAGGGATGCTATAGTGTGAAAAACATGGACCTGTTCAGTGTTTCGACCTCTGAACAGCATTACAATTATGTACCAAATGCTGTGCCTAGATGAGCATGGCTGCCTTTGAGGTGCCATTATGTAAAGCGTCCGGATTTAACTTTAAAGGCCGCATAGTATAAAGTAGCGAATTGTACAACCCCTAAGAAATGTTACCGACACCATTTTTTTGATTGTATTATGGTGCCGGAAGTACTATGCCGCAAACCGTACTTCTGTGTGTGGAATATCCATATTCTAGGAGGATCATTATTTGGAAAGCACTATTCCGTCGAGTGTATGGATATTGAAGCAGGATTCACGCGTGTACAGTACGGATGTGTATGGATTCTGAATGGTGATGATTACGGAAGTTGTCGTAGTGCTGTTATATGAATCTACTAATGGTTGAGCTGTGGTAATATTTGTTGTGCATTGTTTCCTTAATAGAATACCTCTGTAGGTAGTATGCATAATCGGAAACCATATCTTGCGAGTATACTCATATTTGCGTAGTACTATCATTTAGGGAGCAGGGTTATGCGCGAAATATATGTCCCTGGAATACGAAGATTTGAGGGGTCCGAATTTCACGGCCCTGGATTTCGGTTTGTATTATATGAGGAACACTACTGTTACGGACTGTCAGCAGTTCCTGAAGTATTATTATATTAAGAGTGGTGCAATGCGTGAAACTCCATGACTTTAAGAGCATCGCTATAACAAGTGTACCGATGTCATTATATTACACCTCTGTCAGAATAACTTTTTAACTTCAAGTGCTGATATTCTTAGAGTACTATCATATGAATCATGCATCTGCGTGCGAAGCATTGATATAGCAGGAATAGCATTGTCGGGATGAGTACTACCATTCCCGGAGTAGTATGATTTAAATAGTACTAACATACTGCAGGTACCATAATATCTACAATTTTGTGTGTTTGAAAAATACTATTATATGGATCATACCATTAGATGGAGTTCATGGATATACGTGTTGTAGTATTATACAAGGAACACAAGTGTGTAACATGCTAGGACCTATCACATGTGTCCATGGTTGTGAAGTGTAGAGCTGTACCCGCAGTATTATTATAGAGCGTTCAGGGATTATACAGGTATTGTACGAACAACTAAATCGTTCGAACCTTGGAAACCGCTTGGAGGAGACATATATAAGGAGCACTTCTACATAAGGGGTACGGATATCATCCAGTGTCACTGTAATGAAACCTACCCAAGAGGTCGTAATATTTACGTGTGGAGAATTGTAACACCGTTATTCTATTGGTATTTGAAAACAGCAGCTTCACTTGGGGTATCATTATTTCTACAATACTGATGTGGATTTCCACTGCTAGAGCTGCGCGGGGTTATACGTGTAATACTATTATGTGAGGAGTACTGTCGTCCATGTACTAGTGTATGTGAAAGATTCCGAGATTATGCTTTCATTATATGAATAGCAATTTCCTCTGAAGTCCATACATATTCTAGTATAACTATTGTCTAGAAGCTACTGATGCCTGTAGATACTCAATGGTGAGGAGTCCAGAAGTCCCCATAGTACTGTTCTATGAAAGTATTAGTAGTGGAGCTATATGGATCACCTGGAGTGTCACTATACTAACGGAACCATGATGTGTGGAGTTTCCTGCCTTTATGAGTAAGATTACCCTTAGAGTACGATTCTTTGATAGAGTACGATAATACAAGAAGTACCGTCCTGTTTACAGTAGTGTTCTGCTGATAATACTTCCATTTGAACAGGATATTTGCTGAAGGAGTATTCATGACTTGGAGTACTGTTATGGGGACACTATAGATGTATGAATAGTACTCATATCTAAAGATGCCTGATATGGTTGGTACCATGCCATTTTATGAGGCCCAAAGTTAAGCCGATATTATTAAGTAAAGTAAGGGGGGGTGTAAAATTCATGACTTAGCTTTTTGCCGTATGAGAAGGTGCCACCGTTACGCAACGTGTGGAAGTTGCCATAGTACCTCCGTATGGGGGGTACAGTTGTTTGGGACACAAGGATGTGTGAATTGCACGATTACTTGAAGAACACTGATGTTATATACAGAAGAGTTTGTCCTCATGAGGACAACTGTCCTTTGAATAGCATTACTTGAAGGGTCGTCATGTTGGTTTAATGGCTGGATGATCTGAAGGGGACGATTCTGCAGATCCAACAGGTGGCCTCAAATCATATTATCTACACAATGCAGCTATGCCAAAACCACTGTTACGTTAACAGTATTATTGTGTCAAGAATACTGATTCTCGAGATTTGTCATTATTCGTAGGGTAATATTCTATGAAGTGCATGCATATTCTACAAGGGCAGATGAGAAGGAAGTATACATGTTTCCCCATTTCCCATGATGACGAATGCGGAGATTCTCGTAGTACTGTTATATGAAGGTATTAATGGATGAGATATAGTGATATCTGCAAAGTACTTTCCATTTAGGGGAATAATTGTATAAAATGTGCGGATGATCTGCTGCGCAGTCTTGTGAGTGCACTCATATCTCCCTAGTGTGATGTCTTGAAGTGAACAATTGTGGTTGGTTTCTCGATACCCCCCTTGCATAATTATTAAAACAGGTGGAATATCATGGCCTACTCTTTAGGCTTCTATTATAGGGAAAGCAGCATATTCCTGGATTAATAGCACTCCCTGGAGTTTTATTATATTAACAGCCGTATAATGTGTGAAACTGAATGATTGGGGGAGTACCGCCCGAGAAAGTGTACACAGGCGCGTGAAGGAGTATTCTCTAAGAATTACTTATTCGCTCCCACTGGTAACATTCCCAGAGTACTATTATGTGAATAGTGGGGATGTTTGCGGAGTATCAATATATTAAGAATAACATTGTAAAGTGAATACTACTGTACAAGGAGTACTATGATTTAAAGTGTATGGACATGCATGCCGTATCGTTATCTTTATCCGTCGCCCATGCCTACAATCATAGTGTATGAATAAAACACATGTATCAATTAGAGAGATACACATAGTGTACCATTAATATATAAAGGATAGCATGATATAGGCAGTACACATGTGTCTAAATTATCAATGATGGTAAAGAATACAGCTGTATCGGGAATATTATTGTATAGGTTTATCGGTTATGCTGTTATTGTAAGGAAGGGAAAATATTTTACAACTAACAAAGAGCTTGTAGCACATTCATTTTAAAGAAATTATTGTCCCTGCACTCATATGATATGTAGAGAGCAGGGAAAATGAGAAGTGGCATTCTGTGGAGTGCAATGATATTCAAAATACAGTATTGTATGAGGGATACGGATATTCTCAGGAACCGTTCTTTGAAGAATAAGGATTTTCCTACAATATGCCCATCAAAAATGCAAATGTGTGTGAATTGCGGGCTATGTGTTCCAAATTTCGGTTCCTATTATTTGGACAACACCAGTCATTGATTAGTATAGATCTCTATGAAATAGTATTATGTGAAGAATTGAGGGCTAAATTCTAAAGAAGAGAACAAGCCATTAATTACGCGCATGTGCAAGCGGTATAGCTGTGCCGAATGTATTATTGCCGGAGTAATACAATAGAAGCAGAAATACTTGCATATGGACAAAGCAAGGATTCTAGCGGAAATGTTGTTTGTAATGTACAGTGTCGCAGGAATGCTTTTATGTGAAGGCCTCATAACATAGCGTTTTAGATACGACTAATTGGAGAACGTGACTAATTGAGGAATAATGATTTATGTGTAGTATTATTTAAAAAATATGGCTCCCCCCAGGACTACAGGCCTTTGGAATGTACGCTTACCATACAGTCCTATTATATGAACCATGCGTTTATACCTGCAGTATTATTTTGTGTACTGTATACATGTCTCCTGAATATTATTCTGCCAACGGTTCACCATTTACAATTATTTTATTTGACAACTACTATTGCCTGAGGATAACGCATCTCCATGAAACACGATTATATCAAGAACCTAATTGTGGCAATTGTACAGCTGTGGCTGCAGGACGTTTGTATGAGAAAGTTACGCCAATAAATGCTATTATTTGAAGGATACAATGAGGCGGAGGATATAAACTTCCTTGGAAGACTAATATATAAGGAATACATTTTTCTCGACCATTATTAAGTATGTGAGAAGGAGACATTTCTCTAGAGTATCACTGCATAAACAGTAGAAGAATCACCAGAATCCCTATTGTGAAGTCGTCAAGATTTAAAGCAGGAGGCATCATAATTTAAAAAGAGATATTTAGTAAGAGATAATAGAGTGGATTCAGCGGTATTCTTGGAGGGGTTCCAATCACTAAGCGTTACAAATATATAGAAAATACGAGATGCCTCCGGTATATTTGTATTAACTCTAAGAATTAGCCTTACAACAATTGTTTAGAGGATAAGCTTCTGTCAAGGGTAAGATTCTATGTAGAACACTGCTGTGTGAGGAAGAAAATTGTTTAAGATAATACAAAGGTTTAGAAAGTCGAATTACATGAGGATGGCAGTTGTAAAGATCATACCATTTCACCAATACACTGGCTTCTAAAATAATTCCATTCCAGGAATACTCATATACCAATCCTAAGGCTATTCATGCTGTATAATAAAGTGAGGGATACTCTCACTAAAAAGGTCTTCAACATACCAAGGGTGCTTATATATAGGAAAAACTTTTTATAGGCGCAGTAACACTGTAAGTACAGTAATAAATCGTGAACTGTGATTATTCCTTCTCAATATTATTGTAATATAGATTCAATAATTATCCGGATACTATTAAGAAACAATGAATACGGAAGATTTGCACACCTCCTTTAATCTGTAGTATTTTCCTCTTAACAGGACTCGAAATCGATGCGGTACTATTAAAATGTAACAATTATTTAAAATGAAAGATCAACCTTCTTATACTCTAGAGAGGAATAGGAAACTATAAAGGGGATAGGACTATATAGAACGAGCTGTTTCTCATGGAAACTTAGGAATAATAATAACATGGAACGAGAGAAGGGGATAAAATGAGCATAAGAATAAGAATACACATAAGATATTAAAGAATCATTAATCTAAAAGGGGGGAGCAACCATATAGGAGCGGATGACTATAATAGAATGTATATAGGAATACAGCTGACATATTTGAGAAAATTATCTACTTCAAAGAACGGAGAGGGATATATGTAACACAATATAGATACACCACAAGTCAGTGGGGGATATCAACATGACGATCAAAGTGGAAATGCCTAAAAGGGAAGGTACCTAATTAATACATACAGAAGAGACAACATAAAAGGAGAGGATACAGGGAAAGATGCTCAGGGGATGAAGATTAGACATTACACCCGAAGCATAGAACCCAGAAACACGTAGGGGTGACAAATAAGGAATAACGTGAGCAGCAGATCTTTCCTTCTGACAAAATAGATATATGAACTCGAGGGTTTCACGTTATCTAATATATAAACAAAGGAATAAGGACAGATAATATCTTGAATCTGTGCTGAGTTCATGAAGTATAATAACTCGTACAATAACTTCATTTTTGTCTGTATCTAAGACTGTAGATGATGCTATAAAACGCGTCTCCTTATTCACCACAGGAGGATGTAGAATGTTAAGTGGTATTCATAACCCCTTTTATGCATAAGGGAGTATAAGCCTATACAATGCATAAATTCCCCTATTGACATGAGGACATGTCCTATAAAGGAGTCTTACACCACCATAGAGTTATGAGGTTCTTCTGAAAAATGAAAAGAAGTCAATAAATACATGATGATTTTGGCAGTGATATGGTTTTTATATCAGTTTTAAGTGTAGTGCTATGTGGGCATATAAAAGATAATGGCAAATTTCCCTCCCCTAATAGTGATTAAGATAGTTTTATAGAAATATAGTGTGTTTTACCACGTGGTTAATTGACCACAATTTTAGAAATGATTGGTGAGTTATTGTCGGCGCAATCTGAATAAACAGCTACCTCCTTATGTTTACCAGAATTATCCTAATAAATCTTAACCCCCGAAGGAACAAGGAGGTAGATGTTTAAATGGCCGGATAAGAAGTGTTGTGGCTTATATGATATTTTCTTTGCTATAAAGAATATCATGAAAGTTGATATAGAAGCTTCCATCAAGAAATGGCCACCCATAACCAGGAGAAAGAATATCGGAGCAAAAGGAAGCATCCTAGAGTGATTAAAAATTTCCTGATAAAAAATAATGTATATTAAGCAGAAAAGGAGGAACCCCAGAGAAACTCAAGAATAGCTACCTCAGGGCCCGGGGCCAATATGCAAATTGCGAAATTATAAGATGAATTTGAGCATAGTGGTCATCAGATGAGAGCCACTAATGTGACGCCGGGAGAAGCCGAAGCCCAAGGCCATCTAAAATCTGGGGCACCAAAACGAAGAGACAAAAAGGAGACAGCCGTATCACCCGAAGAAGGTTTAATGACACCAATAAGAGACTGAGGAGTATCCAAACCAAGATACTACAGGGCTCTTTGGGCAAATCGCTATACAGTAATTACTAAAAAGAAAGAAGGAAAGCCAGGAAGTGGCAGAAGTATGAGGGATCGACCGGCAGTAGGCAGGAGTGGACGAAAAGAATATTCAACTTTTGTCGCAAGTATGACTATAGGGGAAAAATCAGTCTGGACACTAAAGAGTCATATTTTAAAGCGATTATCCAGAAGCTAGGGAAAGAAAAACAGTGGAATGAGAAGCAGAAGGCAGAACACAAGAGGGAGCAACCTAGTTCCTCCGAGAACTATACTAGTGGCAGAACGTGCAAAATTCACTGAGTAGGAACAAGGCAGAAGCCGGAAATGGGCGGGGGTACTTAAAATTCTATATGATAATCACCCCGGCCTCTCCAAACGAACCGACAAAGAGTACCTGCGCAGATACCCTAGGGATGATACAGAGAGGTGTTTCAGGGTAAGATGTACAACGCCGAGATCCCCGAAGATGTAAGATGCATAGCGATAAATATCTATAATGTAAAAAATTAAGGAAAATTCAATGAGAAATAAATGAACAACTTATAGAGTATAAGAATAGTGGCGAGGGAGGAGGCCCAGAAGAGGAATCGCCATTGGAACATTAAAGGCACAAGGGAATGCAGAACGAGATAAAGGAGGCGAAGGCAAGATTTAAATATAACTGAGTCAGGGACAACAGGAATTCGGGAATACATTGGGCAACTAAGAAGACACCCTAATAAGAACACAAGTGAGCCCCAGGAAGGATACCCACATAGGCACAACAGGGAGGAATAACAGGAAGAATGCCCACACCCAAACAGGTCAGAATGGGATAGAGGAGAGCGACAGGCTGCGTAAACCGAGAAGGAAGATTAAATAAGATAGGGCCGGCGGCGTTAATTAACTAAAATATTATTCAAGGGTGGCACTCACAAGGAGGGGCCAAAAGAGGGAGTATCTGGCTTAAGACTCGGTGTTCCCATTGGGACCCAGGAGATGAACAAATATTAAGAATCCATATACAAATCCCTGGAAAGGACTGGGTTAGGACTGAACAGTGGCCGCCTACCTGTGGGGAGTGTAAGAATGTGATCTCAGGAAGCAAGTAAGAACTTCGAAGCAGCGTATCAGACGAACAACTAAACAGGGAACCAAACCGGAAGCGGGGCCAACAGGAAAGCTTACAGGACAAGGAAAGAGAAAAGAATAAGAGAAGCAACTAATACGATGCATAGATTTTAAGCACTGCCCCCATATAAGAAAGGAGCATGAGGGCCAACTCGTGCTTCAATTTACGCGAATATATGTGGAAAGAACCACCTAGGGACAAAATAAAGGAAGCCTGGAATAGTATCTGTTAAGTATGAGCGGCAACAAGGAGTAGTGCGTGGCGTAATAATACGAAACACGACAGGGTGAGGAGGAAGAAGGGAAGAGAGACTGAGGCAGCAGGGGGGAATCCAGAATGAGTATAAAACAGGACGAAAAATAGCTTCGTCTATAGTATAACGACAACGGGAAAATGAATCTAAAGAACGGAAAGGAGTAAGAAGGAGCCATTATTATTCCCGGAGGAGTAAATGACAGGCAAACAATTGGAAGGGGAGGGAGACAGGGAGGGACGCAGGAATAACGAATAGATGCCATACTCGGATAATAGGAACAGGACCGAAGTAAAATTCTTAAGAGGAGTCTGAGAACATCATATCTCGGGCTAGAGGGACGGAAGGGGAGGGAAAGCAGGGTATAGACGAAAGAAGAGGAACATATCAGAGAAGACATCAGTCGACGAGGATACGGAGTTGCACCCCCCCTTAAGAGAGAGCTCCTACGGATCAAACAACAGTAGGGATGACCCAGAAGGAGGAGTAGGATTCCCATGCAAAAGGCAGCGCGCCCGAATATTTAGAAGAAGGTGGGAATTAACTGAGGGGGAACCCAGGCACCTACTCAGAGTGAGTGTGCAGATTCTAGATTACCTTTAGGGACTAGTCGAGAACAACAGGGGAGGAAAAGATTCCAACAACAGGAAGAATATGCGCCCGACGGAAACACCCAAAAATTAAGAAGAATAATGCAGACTTCATGGCAGTATATCAATTATTCCCAAAAGCCCTAAAAGAGCCAACAGCCCTAATGACCCGAGGCGTGGATGCAATGTTGAAACCACCTAATTCTAATACCTCCGTCAATGGAAGTAGAACGAAGAATCTCCCAGAGTCCAAAGCTTCAACAAGTCTAGGAGGATAAGAACAGGGAGAGAAAATATCACAGAAGTATGATCTCGAAGATGAAGAACATACAAACCAACAACAACCTCTGTCAACAGGCAATCCCAATCTATGTCAAATTCCAACCAAACAGCCAACTAGTCCTGGAGAACAGGGACTAGTAATGAAGGAAATAAGGACGGCAGCGGACTAAACCAAGGGCACGTAACGATGCACAGAAGAGGTAAGAGACTCTTTAAGCCGAAGACAAGATTAACCAGAAGGAAATTCTATAGAAAGTTGCTAGAAATCATACCCTACAGTATCCGCGGCGAAAAAGTCTCCCCAAACAAGTGTCTACCGAGAACCGATTGGACGGCATCCTCTCCAAGTCATTGGCATAGAGGACCCCACAAGTCAAGCCCTTCAACCTAAGAAAACCGGAAAATAAGATAATAATGGCGCACCCCAAGGTAGTTATCAATCCAAACAAGGACACCACACGGGGCCCCCCCAAGTAGTTATCAATCCAAAAATCCAGATCGAATGAGGCACCACCATACCGGCCCAAGAAAAGAGACGACCTGAATATGCCAAAGTGTTAACTCCACTGCGGGACTTCAATAGAAGGATACTATAAAAAGTGTCTTAGGAAAAATTGGCCCAATGATTCCCCAAGGCAGGAAATGGCAGGAAGATAACTCTAAATCCTGAAGTCGAAGAAATATCGATTCTAACAACCCACCTCATCAAGGACAAACTCCGGCGCCCTACAACCGGAGGAGATTAATTCCGAGCAAGCCGATCTAATACCAGTAGAAATCTTCGCTAGTTTGAAGAATAGTATCCAATGGGAGAAATTCTTTAGGGACTACTCGTCCTCATAGATGAATAATAATATTAGAATAAGTTCAATGCGATTCCACAACACCCCCAACAAAGACAGGTCTTAACAATAGTAATTGAGGACAACTAAACAACCCACCGTATAGGTAAAAGTACCAATCATAACATAACAGCGGATTCTAAACCCTAGTTCAAGGCCAAACATCCAAGAGCAAAAGTTAAGACACCCGAGCTAACTCAGGAAACTTTTGAGTCCAAAGGAAAGGACGGAGTGAGCTTAGTTCACAACAGACCAGGGCAGAAGAAAAGAAGAGAATCATAGCAAAAGGACGCAGAAGAAGAGGCAAAACGGACCAAAGTCTGAACACCGAAGAATCTTCTGGGAACTACAGCCCACAAACGAACATGCACCCCAAACGAAGCGTAGGGGACCATTTGAATAGCCAATGCAGGAGTCTCTCAAAAGAATCGCAAGCAATAGAATAGAGAGTATTGAAGTATCAGGGCCGCAGACAATATTAAAAAAGCAAAGTCCTCATAAGGAAGCTCCCACAAGGAAAACTTCCCTAAGTAGGAACAAGGAGCAGGCGGCACACCAGCGGTTCCAACTGCATTGAGGGAAGTCCTCCAAAGAATACAGAACTCCTAACCAACAAAAAAAATCCCCTGGGACTCCTCGGGTATAAGACTTCATTAGGATCACATTAAAGCAAAACACAGTCAGAGGAAACAATAGAGAGATCTTTCAACACCCAGGGGGAACTATGATGAGATGAAAATCAACACCTAGGAACCAACCGCCGCCCCACCTAGCATGACCCCAGAACAAAACAGGAAGCTTCAACCCAGAACGTCAAGCTGAGATATCCTCTAAGAAGAACAGGAACAATCACGTGCTATAAAGGATGTGAGGAGCTCTAAGTCTCCTTAAGAAGAAATACAACAGAAAATAAATCTCAACTCCAAAGGAAGTGGGAAGGCCTAGAATTTAAAAAGACATTAGACGGGCCCCTCGCCAACCCCCGTGAGCACAGGCAGGGGGCTTAAATGGGGGAGCATAAGGGCACAGTACGAAGGATGGAGCAAATGGACTTCGTATTAGAGAAACCCGATTACGACTGATCTTGAAAGAACCCTCAGATAGAGAAGATTTAACTAAGATACAGGCGAAGAGCCGCTCTCCCCAACATACACGCCACTCGACCCAGGAGTCAAAAGAGGTAGGGAATCCCACCTACCTCAATCAGATCCTAACGGGCTCATCTTTACGAAGAAGGAACATAATCGCAATAGGCCCGTGGAAAAATCCCCAAGGACCGATTTCTCTCCAATTAGAGGAATCCCTCCGTAGCCAAATTCTTCTTTCTCAGATTAACTGGACAATAGGAAGGACAAATATGAGGAATGATAACTCAGAATTCCCAAGACAATAAATTTCTGCTAGAGAGAGGCCTCAACAACTCAGTAATGTATTGTCTCTCTTTCCGAATCTGTCCTGAATGACGATAAAAGGGACAATCCTCCAGAAGAGTTTAAGTTGAGAAGAAAAATAAACCTCAGTAAAAGTTCTGTAGAGTGGCCGAACAGTATGAAATAGGAGGTAGCACAAGTCCAAGTAAGTCCTACAAATCATAAGGATAAGCAGTAGAGCAAGATAAATCCGAGGTGAGACATCCAGGACAGGGTTCAATTTGGCCTCGAAGAGCAAGTTAATAGAACAAAAGGGAAGTGGGTGTTAAGAAACAATCTGAAGACAACTCAAGTAAAAGTTTCTCAGAACCTAAATAAGTCAGGAATCCCAGGCGGCATAGGTAGTCTCAAGGAACCGAGGAATTTGGAGATGATGATAATTAAGAGGAGTCATCTCGTATTACGTCTCAGATTAGATGAGGATTCCCTGGCATGAACACAAGAAAAGAGTGAATATGAGAAAGAGGAAAAAATAAAGTCCCTTACAGGACCGACAATTAAGGGAGAAAAAGTTTAAAGCTCAGTGGAGGAGACTCCAGAGGAACAGCACATGAAATATTAGGTGCCCGGACGCAACAGTCCTACAACGGCCAGGAGATGAAACAATCAACCACCGAATATTCTGAGATCCCAGGATAAGAATCCGAATCCTTCAAACAGGTGAACTCAGCGGAACCACCTCTAAAACAGAGGGCAGCAGTGCCAAATCGGAGGTTAAGAAAACGTTCCAGAGGGAACCGAGGATCAAACTCCAACTTTACTTCGTCCCCGTCTTGTTCCAGGCGAGAGGCAAGCTAAAGATGAACAAGAAGTCCTAAGCTGCTTAAGGATGGACAAGTAATCTCACATCTCCTCTTCTCATAAATTCAGTCAGAGGAAACCTTTGATGAAGACTATCCAAATTTCATCATGAGGTACAGAATATGTGAAAGGAAACACTAGCAGGATGATAGAGTAAATCTCCAGGTAGGCTATAATTCTCTATCAGAGATTCCAGATACGTTCGGAATAAAACACTAAAGAAGGAGCAAACCCCAGGACAACCTGGTACCCAATTATATCTCAAGAACCCCAACCCTACGATGAATGGTACTCCAGAACTCAAGGAATCCAACTCTGGAGATAAAGTCGGAGTATCTTCCGAGAAGTACAGGTCCATGTTTCAGCAGGCGGAGGCGTGGCAAAATCACCAATTATCATCCCAAAGAAGTAGACGACAAATATACTGAATGCCCAAAAGTCTCAATTCTGCGCCACACTAGCCCCCCCCCACTTTAAATAAAGGACAAATAAGGAAAGAGCAGAAGCCGAAATATGCCGAACATAATGAAGCAGCCAGGGGCATAGAAGGAAGGGAGGAGCTAAGAAATAACTTTGATCAAGAATGAATCATCATAAAATCCTAGGAACTCGGCAAGAAAAGGATTTCATCAACATCTTTCCCCCATGGAAGTTGCTCAAAGTAAGGGAGAAGTTACGGGAGGTTAGGAGTGATTTCATCTCTAAGTACTCTGAAGCTGAGATGATAGAGGTTCAATGCATATACAACCTAATGCAAGTTGAGATCTATTGAGGTGCAGAATTCCCTAGCCCCACGACTCACTCTTTGGTGAGATGTACAGTAATGGAGGCCGATACAGGAGGGCCATTGAGAACTCTAATTCATCACGAAGTAGCAGATGAATTAGGACCAGGATAGAAGTGAGGCCTCCGACGTCTTATTTAGCAGGGAAAATGAATCTGAAATCAAGGAGTCCAAACGAAGATGCAGATATAATATGAGAAGCAGGTCTGAAGTGACTAATCTGAGAGCATTCTCCCGGGAGTAAGATCAAGACGAGTAAACATTACAGAAGGATTCCTTTACATTGTGGCCAGGACGTGGGAGCAGGAGAGACTGAACAGGAGAGGGAAAAGGAGATTCTCCTGCCGAGGATAACGAAAGTCATGATTAGTCTCGCCTAAATTTCTTCTTCATCAGGGCTAGGGCCGATTTAGCCAAGGTTGAGAAGCGAAATAGTTTATGGCCTTAGAAATTATGATATCCTAATATGTCCTGAACTGGACCGATGTATTTGGAGTACAATTTGATGTTAGGGATTCTTTTGAATGAAATCTAATTGAGAACATTCATTCTACATCCGGAGGCTTTTATTTGGACGTTACGCCAACCCTAAGGAGAAGAGATGGTCAAGGGAAGAGTAAACTGAAGACATAAAATCTCCAGTACCAAATGAAGAGGTTTCCTTGACTATTCCTTTAACAGGAGTATAGATTATCTAGGGGAATACAGCCAAGTTATATAGGCATAAGTCATACTGAATTAGGGAGGTGTTAAGGGGGAGAGGAGTTATCACTGATCCGAGAAAGGTTCCTGGATGAGACTTCTATTCGCTCAAAAGAAAAAAGCCTCTTAACACCAACAAGAAGTATCTCACTCTCTGATCTTTTTGCAGGACATGGAATATTAACATTTGAAAGATTGAAGACGAGATTGAAAATCCTTACAATCACAAGAACCAGTCATGAAGCTACTAGATAGGGTGCTTCCAGAAGTAATCAATAGGAGACCTCTCAGTCAGATTAGCGGAGTTCAATTCTCGTATGCTCCAGGAAAGGAGACCGTCGCACGAGCTTAAGTCCACTCAAAGGCGCTTATCTACAAGCCTTAACTAAGTCTATTAAGGGATGCAAGAATCTAAAGGGCAATTGGAGATTATAATACTTCGAAGTGGAGAAGATAGATGAGAGGTTAAGTGGAGAGTGCTTGACCAATTTCGGATAATGACGAATGGTTAATAATTTATTGTTTAGTGAAACTTCGGTATAAACCTGTTCATTCATATTTCAGAAATCCTCCAGCTTTATTATGAACTTCTGAAACAACATCTTAGGGGTCTCTTTATACGATGGAGCTTAAGAACATTAGGAAGCGGATGTAGAGAAGTAGCGGAACATAATTCAGGAAAACCGAGAGAAGGAAGTGGAATAGTTGAAGGTCATGGCGGGGTTTTTTTCCTTTCCTCAGTATCTGAACCAATTAATATCCACCAAGGGGTCAACTCCAAAAGAACAAACAACCAAAGAAGTAAAATGGACGTTACAGGATATAAAACAGGAGACTCGAAGCCAAGACCGGAATATTAAATGGAGCTCCGAAGTGATATCAGCACCAGAGTATGAAAATTCCGAACAAATAATGAAGAAAGCTAAGGACTTCTGTATTGCTCTAGAAATATGGGCTTCTGAGTTAGAAGTCCAGGGAGGAACACGACCAATTTTGGTTAAGCAGGGCAAATGTAGTCCCAACGCTACTAATCGAGGATACGGGAATCCCAAACCCGGAGCCAGATGCAGTACAGACAGGAGCAATTTGAGGTGGATAGTTTGGGGCGACAACCAGGAGAATTCTTGGGCGCAGGCTGATGCGAAGAGTTTAAGAGCATGTGTGGATATAGTCCAGATAATAATATCTTCCTTCGGAGTAAGTCAAGGCTTGAAAGGAAGTCCAATATTGAAGAACCAACAGGGCGCCTGTGGGAGAGTGTCTAGTAGATTGGAGGATTGGGGCGGCCCTAGTCTCAGGGATAAAATAATGAGTGATTGGTTTACTAGTGGAAGCCAAGGGGCTTGGTCTTCACAGGGATATACTATGAGTGGGACTGATTTCTTCGATGTTCTACAGCAACTAGTAGTGGGAGATGACAAAGCAGAAAAGAACGTGGGATGTAGGAAAATTCCCCAAGAAAGCGTCACTACAGGTCACTGTCATGCAGGGTGGTGTGATGAAGAATTGAACTCAGGCGTTCTCATTTCAACAGGTGGGATGCAGTCAAGACCGTCTCCAGAGCCGGAGGGTACGACGTTAGATTCAGGCGTCGGAGGGGTTCCAGAAGCACAAGGTGGGAGTTCCTCTGGAATAGTCTCAGGATTAGATCCGTTACACACAGGTTCTTCAGGATCACTCGGACCAGTGGATGGGGAGCAAGTTAATGAGCAGTCTATAAATTCCAGCCAGGACCAAGAAGGGAAAGTTAGCTTCGGAGGAAATGTGGGTGATTTTGGAGGTTTTATAGGGGGGGGAATAGCCGCCGTACTTCTGGCAGCTATGGCTGCCTATGGGCTTCACCGTATATCAGGGAAGAGAAGGGGGCTGAGGAGACGGAATTTAAGAGGGGGCACAATTTCCTCTGCGGATTTAGGGTCGTGGGATGGTTATTCCTTCCGTAGGGCAAAGTGGAGGATAGGTTCAGGGAGCAGAGAGGTGTAGAGATGGAAGGGTATATTTCCGGCAATTGCCTGATGTGAGTTTTAGCAATTTTTGTATGGGAGGGAGTCCAAGATTTTGGAGTCTTACTATGCCATTCCGAGATTATTGGCCTGAGCGTCAAGGCGATTGCCTTACGGGTGTGGGGGTCAGGGTCTATGGTTAAGTCCCTGGGGGATTGGGCTCACTTTTTACGTCTGGGGCTGGAATTTTCGGTTCATGACTCATGGCCTAGGGTTGGGGGTTCAGGGTTCAGGGTTCAGTTGTTAGCTTTTAGCGCTTAGGCTTTAGGGCTCATGGTTTATGGGTTTCGGTTCACGAGTTTAGGGCGTAAGGTTAGGTCGGGGATTATGCCTACGCTTTACTCCTTAGCTGGTTTTTTTCAGGTTTAGGTGTCAGGGCTTAGGCATTAGGGTCTCATGGTTCATGATTTATTTGGAGGATCCATGGTCCATTATTTACGGTTTTGCCTTTAGGGTTTAGGGTTTTTGTTGTACTTTCTATATTTTAGGTTTTATGTTTTGGGGTTTAGAGTTTAGGGTTCAGGGTTTAAGGTTGACGGTGTAGTGTTTATACAGTAGGTCTAGCTCTTACGGTATTTTTTTTACCGTCTGGTTTTGTTGAATTATGGTTTATGTTTAGTCTTGTTGTTTAGAGTTTTGAGTCCAGGCTTTAGGTTTACTATTGATGATTTATGAGTCAGGGTCTATTGTCTAGCGTCTATGGTCTCACGATTCAGGGATCAGGTTCCATTTCTCACCGGCCTTAAGGCTTATTGTGTTGGGTGTAGGTTTTAGGGTCTATTGTCTAGTCGTTATTTCTCGGTTTTACGGTTCATGGGGTACGGTTTATGTTTATGTTTCAGGTTTTCACGGTTTCTGCTTCAGCGCTTTTGGGTTTTGAGTTCAGGGCTTATGATTCACATTTAGGGGTCTACATGTCACGGCTTAGGTTTGAACGGTTACGTTTTAGTCTTTAGAGCTTAGGGTCCAGGTTTTTGACTTAGGGGCTAGGATTTAGGATCTACTTTCCATTGTCCAGGCTCACTTTTCAGGGGTGAGCATTCACCTTGAAGGGATTCCCTCTTTAGTTTCAAGGACTAGCATTTAGGGTTTAGGTCCCAGGGCTCACTGTTTAGGTCTACGGGGTCGGGTTTATCGTCTCTAGTTCAGGGTTTAAGGCTCAGTGTCTTATTCTTCTTCTTGTACTCCTTGGGTGTAGTTTAAGCGTTTAGTTGCTATGCTTTCAAGGTTTATGTGGGATCCTTTACGCTTTCTAGGTTGAAGTTTAGGACCCATGGTCCCAGTTTTCAGCTTTAGGATTCTTTGCTTAGTGTTTTGGGTCGATGGTGTATATGTTAGACGTTAGTTTCCAGTTTGGTGCCTTCATGTTTTATTCTCTCAGTTGTGTCTTTTTCTTTTCAGTTGTTCCGATTTAGTTCATCGTGCATAGTTTCAACCTTCTAGTTCCCAGGTTTTATCCGTTATTGTTCCGGATGCTGGGGTTCCGTCCATCAGTCATCTTTCCTAGTTATTTCATCCCCCTGTTGATGTTTGGCTCGTTTCTATTTTTATTGTTTATGATTCATCATATTTGACCTGTCGGGGTTTTGGTTATTTCTATAGATCTCTGGTTAGTCTTGATGTCCACTTGATACTCTTAGGCTGTATAGGCTCTGTTGAACGCTTCGGCTATTAGGCTGTATGGAGCACAGTGCAAGATTTTTCTCTGAGGTTTAAGTATTGGGCGTATCCTTGGTTGCATTGGGGTGCCGGGTCAGGTTTTACGGACTTCTCGCATCTTTTGTGATTTCTCGTTTAGGGTCAAAGTTGAACTGGCCTATTGCTTCAGATTGCACTTATTAGCCTCAGGGTTTATACTTTTATCTTTCACTTTCTACGGTTTATTGATTAGCTGTTATTTCTGACTTAGAAGCGTGTGTATCTCTCGAAGTCCACTGCCTTACTTAATTTGAGTAACCATTTTTCAAATAAAAAATAACTAAACATATTGTAATCCAGCGAGCAGGGAAATGTACTTATAAACTCCATAGGGCCATGAATGAAAAATAATTTATCCATTGTTTAGGAAGATCATTGGAACCGATTCTTATTCTGTGACATAGTATTTGTACTCTTCTACGAGAAAAAGAGGAAATAAAAGAACAAGATGAGGTGGCTATATTTCCTCCAAGGAAATTTTTGAAATAAACATACAAGAATTCGACCGTTAGTTGAATAGAACAATATATATCTCTTTCTCTAGGAGACTCCCGGGTTATGTACCGAATTTTACTAAACTCCCCGGTCATCCTAGTTATGATCCGTCTCTGTGAAGCAATTTTTCTTCTATTTAAAAGGATTCGGCGCTGAACTGTTGTGAACCACTAAAACTCTGCCTTCCTCAATGAATTATTATGTACAAATATAATAATATTTCTGCAATATGGAGGAGGGTGGTTCTCCGCTCTCTTCCTTTGTTTCCATACTTCTCCTCCTATAAAATGAGATTCATCCTCTATTATTAACTGTGCGCACCTGATAAGGTATACATAAGGTGAAGAAGAATATGCGACATGATTATCTCATAAGAAGAAGAATCTTAGGTATTGTTGTGGCGAAATTTGGTAAAAACATATTTCTTCTGTAGATACATGATTATTGCAGTTTTTCCCCTCTCATGTTCCTTGCTCAGACGGCGGTATAGATATTATATATATGTATATATCTACGGAACCCCTCCCCCCCCTCCTAATTTTCCTCCATGGAGAGAAATTTACTTTCGACCTCGACTGTCTTCAGAACGCCACTATTACATGTTCTCCCGTCGATTCCTTCTGCAATCTCGGGGGGGACAGTTAGGCGATTGTGCCTGGGTGATATCTGTCCTCGCCTGAATCCACAGTTTAAATTTCGCACATAATTTAAAGGCGAAATATATCTTATCAGGAGATTGTTATACACATTATAATAATAAGGGTCTGGCATTGAACAAATAGGAGTGATTAAGAGAAAGGAATTGTCTAAATAAACCATGATTCTATCTGTCCGATTTGTGCGGTCTAGCAAAGAAAATAGAAAAGACATATAGGACCTAGATAGGCAGCATTAACAGCTAAATACGAATTCACCGTAGTAAGTAATGCATCTTTGAGGAAGACACACAGGGAACATGTGTTCTGTCATCAACATCTCTTTATACAAGGAAGTGGTAAGAGATGATGCGGCTGAAGAGACCCTATAGTGAGAAGTATAGTTCAGTACACGATGTGCATAGTGGCACAATGGAAGTGCGGTATCGAACATTTCCCCGCTGGAGGGTCGCATGTTCTTTCTCAATATCATTTGGCGCGGCCTATGCATAAACAGGATGCCCGCTTTAGCTCAGAGAACTCTTCCTGCTTTTTCTTCCAACTTAAGTTGAGGATTGGCCTCATGAAGTAGTCATCATGGGATTCTTGCACCTGTATGTCTTAATATCTGCTCTCTAATTGATCATTGAATCGTTTCGCTCCTAGCTCTGCCTGCTCTATACACAGTGTGGAGTCTGCCATTTCCCCCTCAATTCAACTAATAGCACAGGTAACAGCGACATGTTCTTTATCGTATATGAAATCATTTCTGACTATATAGGCCAGCTACTTCTCTAAGGAAGAAACAGAGGCCAAATAATAAAAAAATCGAAAGAGAACGCGTCTGTATCTTAGGTGTTGTGCACACGATCCTGTCTTGTGGGGTTTAATGCCCCTAACAGTGACTGGAGGGTGACGCTTACAAATGAAATCATAAATATTCCGAAGAAATTATAATGATGTAAAAGATATTTATGGAGCCATATGAGAATCATTCCCGATTACATATCGTTGTATTAATGCATCCAATGTGAGAATGCTTATAATACGTGTCTACACCCTCATCCTTTTCCTCATCTCCTTTAACACAGAGTAGAAAAAATACAAAAGAAGAGGAATGGAAGGTCACATTGCCGAATGCAGACAACTGAATTAAAAAATCTCTCTTGATGTCACTAAAACGGAGATTAAAAAGAAAGTTACATGTCCTCCCTAATATCAACCTCGTGAGAAAAGATAAAATATCTGGAGAATGAAAAGCACGGAGCCAAAAAAGAAGTGAAAACAGAAACAGAGCGTGTGATACACATGAAGGAAGGCATATAATAATTCCACTGATAACCCCTTATAGAAATCCCTCTTGAATTTTCCTGATCTGCATCTTTGAAGACAACAAGATTGTGATTTTTAGAAGCTAATAAAATGCCACCAGTGAGTTTCTTTTTGGTAGACATGAAACATACTACTGATCAGCTTCAAGAAAGTAGACGCCAGAAAAGAGAAAAAAACACTTGTCGTTAAGACAAGAATAAATTATATAGCCATTTTAGCTTCCTATACCAGACTCTGATTCCAGGAGATGTATTGGCGTTAAGTTTTGATGCATCCATATAGCTATATAAGTTTTCAACATTCGGAAGATATCCAGGGCACCTATAAGCTGGGGGCTCTTTACTTATAATTTTACATACCACAGGAACGGTTTTATAACCACCATATTAAAGTAAAACTATAAGAAGGAACTTACTGAAGACAGGATAACATGTTACGATACGAGAGACAGTAGAAATGTGATGCAGATAACACTAGAACAAATAAGAAAGGACTAATTGCTCAATTCAAAAACCGGTTATGCGAGTTACGATCACACTGCAGCGATAGAGAACCCCCGCCATCGGTACAACATAGCATCCAATAATAATCAGTTACTGTGATGGAAGAAGCTGCGGAGATCTTCTCTCACATGTATTTCTCCACACTTCATATACAATCCTTAAAACGAGGCTTACTGATACCATCTAATGTCTGTCCATATTCGGATACTTTCAGAATCACATAGAGATATCCTATGACGCCTAAGGCAAAGAGTCCATAAGATACAGAAAGGACAACTTTCAATGGGATGCCTAGTAATAACGATAATACTTCCAGTGTGAATGCAACCAGCATCGGTAAAAGGAGCATCAGACGATATACTTCAATCCCCAGTAGCGAGTACTCACTCCTCGTAATATGCGGATGGTGTTTACCCCTCCGTACGGAACTGTATGCCTTATATGATAAGGACGAGGCGGGACGATGTAGAATTGTTCGACATGTATGTATTATTTCTGCCGCCGTGATCTTACGTATTGGATCACACACCGAATTGATGACGGCGTTGTATTGCTTCAGCATTATAGTACCGATTTCCCCGAATCCTTGCTGATGATTCCGGATTTTGAGTATTGCGATAGTTACTAAGATTCCTTCCTTCAGTTGCTGCTGTATCGTATGGATTTTCCGCATTTCCCCTTGGAGGTTCAGGAGATATTTTGCCTGAAGTTTTACTTCGTTGCTGAATGTTGTATTTCTCATTGATAAAGTCTCCTGGACAGCCACACTTAATTCTCTATGATATTCTATGATAATGGTGATTCCGGTAATTAGGAGGCTTTGTTCTATGTATCTAATCTTCTGAAGAATGCGTCGTAGAATGTTCATATTATCTGTAATCATAACGATGTGTATGTTTCCTATGTCATGTAAAAGAGAATTACGCGGCTTAACATCCCCTGATAATCCTCCTTTAGAGCTTCCACACCTTATTGCTTCATTATCTGTGAGTTGCTGTATAGTGTGCGCCGGCCTGCGCCTATCTAAAATACCCCAAGTACGTGTGAGACTTCGTTTCTGAAAATCCTGTAACAAAGTCTCTTTACAGGATCTGTCAATATTGCCTTTATTTTTCAGGATATATGTATAATCTCATCCGAGAGAATATCCTGAAGCATATACTATTTTCAAGTGTTTCTGAACATGTGTCAATAATAGCCTAGTATTCCTGAGGCAAACAGTGCCAGTAGTGTTATTAGTGGTTGTTATATGTCCATGGCCTGATGCCTCCAATGATAAATTATGTGCAGGATGATGGTAAATCATGCAAGACGATGTCATCATTTCTTATAAGTATGATAAAATCTTTCCTTCCATAATGAGGAAGGAATAACTTTTCTCTATTAATAGGGGACATCTGATACTTACGATGCCGTTATCGTACGAAAACCATAATAATAGAGAGCTTATCCTAAAAATTCTTTCGAAAATTCGGAATTCCATTATTTGATTCTTGCTTTAATTTCTCTCTGGTTGATGTCATGTTTCTCACCACATTATTCTATATGGTATATGCCCATATCCCTATATATACTTCTCCATTGATATCTATACCAGCATGTTTGGATTTATTCATATATGAATATTTATAAAGATACATGCTTGTTCGCGTATAAGTATAGGGACTTATATATTCATATGGATTCATAATTATCGACATAGGACTGCACAGTAATAGAAAGGAAGAACCCTGATTTCTCTATTGCCTGTGGCATTTTGAAATACTGAGTTCA